>NW_019154147.1:2514985-2660660 GCF_002288905.1 Enhydra lutris kenyoni
GTATCTAAGCACACAAGAGTCCACAACTCTGGATTTCTGTTTCAACATCTTATAGTCAAAAAGTTGTTTGTTTTTAGTAACATTTACGTGATGTACTGATATTTTCCTATATCCGTATTTATTCTTTTTCTTACAAAAAAGCCTAGGTTATTGTTCTCTTTAATTCACGAAGAGCAAAGACTGAGAACCACATTCTAGAAATCCAGTTCCACCTTCATTACAAACACCAGTGACACCATGCAGTCTTCGGCTATATTTCTTTTAGTTAAACTAGTTGACGATTAAAAACTATGAGTTGAATAAATCAATTGTGCTTGTACTCATAAATAAAACTATCCTAATGAAGAAGTAAATTCCATGAAATTAAAACTGTAGAATTAGGAAAAGAACAGATTTATTTATTTATTTATTATTGCTAGAAAGATTTTAAGCATATGACAGGTGGCATCTTTAAATCTTTTCTTTGGTTACAGTTTTAAAATCAATAGAAAGATAGTAAGTCAAAAGGGACTTAAGTATTCTCACTGCAAATTCTGCAAGAAAAATTTGAATTGGCTTTGGAATATATGTTATCTGAAACATTCAAAATCCCTTCATACTTCGAGCCAGTTAAAGATTAATTTTTACATAATTATGCAATCTATCTAGTTTTTTTCACCCAGATAGCTAAAATAAAAGGAAGTGGTACTATAAAGGATTAAGTTAGATCAATATAGGCAAACTTATGGCAGTGGTACCCTGAATGACAGCTGCAATCATTATCCATGGCATTCTACCCCTCCCCTCCATATGCAATTTGTCTCTCTCTCTCTCCCACTCTGTTATATTCTACCACTCTGTGTTTCCTTTGCTGCAACTCTCTTTCTCTTCCCTTTGCCTTTATCTTAGCCCTGACAGCGAGCCCTATAAAATATTGTTCAATACTTTGTATAACTCTAAAATATAAAAGTATCGTTGACTATTTCTTTTTGCTTCATTAATTTCTTTCTTTTTTCTGTCATACCTGAAATCCCCAGAATTGTCTCTAAGATAATCCCTCAAAAGTGTCATATCAAAACCACCATATTGTATCCAACATTACTTTCTGCTTTCATTTGAATCCTGAAAAACAAAAAGGAAGATATGATTTATTTTTTACTATTTATTTATTTATAGTCAAATCAGTCCTAGGGATGAAAGAATGTTGTTTTACTCTTTTGGAAAGGTTTTTCTTATTACTTCTTTTTTTCAGATATTGAATTTGTTAGATGAGTGCTAATGCAGACTAATAGAAAACTTTTTTTTTTTTTTTTTTTTTTGTAATTTTCATTTTCCAGGTTCAGGTTCAATTTGTTTGGAAGAAAAACATTTCCTTACATTTTATGGGGGAAAAAAGTGTGTGGTAATCTAAACATATACATAAAACAATGAGACTTCACCAAAACAAAGAGAGTATATCTAATGGGACGTCATTAAAATAGCACCTTCACAGTAACACTGGGATTTTCAGGTTTTAAGATAAAACTCTGGCCTAAACCTGAGGTCTGCCAGCAGCCAGCTGTTTGACCTTGGGCAAGTTACATTGCTCTCTGAGGACCTTAGTCTCCTCATCTCTCAAATGAGGTACCTGGTCTAAATGGTTTCCCTAAGCCTGGAAACGAGACCGTAAATATTGAAATCACAGTGCATTTCTCAACTTTTCTCATTTCAAGTTGCCAAGGGGGTTAAATTGTCCACACACACTGAGGTCACAATAATGTTTCAATTTCATTGCATTCTTTAATATTAATACAGAGATAGAAATAAAGAGTACTGCTGTTCAGCTTCCATTCTGAGAGGAAATTATAGAAATGATGTTCTTTCTCTTCACCTGGTTAGCCATTGTTTTAGTGTATTTTAGACTGTCATATTGGAATCCCTATATACCTTAATAGCAGTCAGTCAAGAAATCCCTTATTGGTGCCCCTCTATTTTTATTACCAGTCATAATCACTTTTTTATTTGAACTAAAATCTCTGATGTTATTAGTATCGTCTCTGTCTCCCAGTAGATGGTAATATAACTCAATTCAACAAATAACTGGGTAATCAAAATATGCTGTAAATGCTCTGTTCATATAGAAGTGACAAGTATTTCTTTACCAAGATCTATGCATTGTGTTAAATGCTTTATCATTAGCTCATATACAGAACACATCATCATTCCCATTTTAACAGGTGAAAAGTTCAGATGATAAATAAGTATGGATAGAATTAGAACACAGTGCTGTTTGACTCTTAGTCTGCAATATTTTTTCTACTTCAAAATTCTTAGTAATATAAATTACAAGTATTAATCTGACTTTCACATTTTTATTGTTACGTCTTTAGTGGAGCCCAGATCTGACACTTTTGTTTCTTTGCAATCTGTTTTGACTTAGGAGCACAGTAGAACTAGGATTTTCCTTTTCTATCTAACCATCTTAATTAACTAAGTATGTAGATACACAAAGTAAATTTTCAGTGAAGATATGAAGAAAGAATATTCATTTTAGACCCTAAGCCATCCAGATAGGTTGCCCATGTGCACGTCCAAAAGATCATCAAATTAACTGACAATAGTTTTTATTTAAACCCTTCATTCACTACTGTGGTGAGTCCATTCAACTCATTGTACATATTACCCCCTGAAAGATAGCAGTGGCATAAATACATCTTTCCTTTATGTTTATAGGATATAGGACAGTGTCTAGTTTCTCAACTGAAATTATAGGGCTCATTCAATCTGGAGTGCTGAATAATAATAATTTATAAATAATTTTATTTCAATTTTATGCCAGAGTCTATTATCACCTTGTTTTTCTGCTAGAAACCTTTGTGTTAGAAATAGGAAATACTTAAGCCTAGGTATTTTTGGAGCTACACTTCTAAATATTGTGTGGAAGGCACTAAAAGGCTTTCCCCTAGTGGGTTGTCTCATATTATAGAATGGTTTGATTCTATCAGACAGAGACTAAAAATGTACATGAACTTCTAATTTTAGGTTGCATCATGAGGACTCATTGTGACATTTTCAATGAAGTTAAAGGCCAAAAAAATCCCTATTATTGCAGTTTTCAATTACTAGAAAAGTAGCTAGACTATGTGACACATCTTTCTAGTGCATAACCTGTTTTCTAATATTCTTTTTTTTCCCCATGTTATTTAACATGTAGGGCAAGTTTTGTGTATGTTGTAAGCAGAAATATGGATCACATTAATATTTTTAAAGGGTTAAAAGGGCAGTTGGATTAAAAAAAGAGAGAGAGAATTAAGTATTATGTATCTAAGTGGACCAGGAATCTGCCCTCAACCCATTCTTCTAAACCAGAGCTCACAATTCTATGCCATAGCACCAGGACCCAGTGTTAAGCTCAGTGTCTTTGAAATCTCTCACATTGCCAAATGCGTGCTCTCCTTGCTGCTGTGTTCTGAAACTACCAGTCTTGCATCTCTAAAAATCAAGTCCTTTCTCTCACAAACCTTTGATTGAACAGTCTTGCAATTCTCACTGATTTTTAGCTTCCTTTTTTGTTCTTCTTGCTGTTAGTCAATGTAAATGATGCACTATTGGTTGTTAAACAATGAAACAAATGAGTATTCTTCTTCATAATCATTCCTATTTGGAAATATAGTAACTCTTGTGATGGAACCCACATATCTCCAACACCAAGGAGAAGGGCACTTATTCCTCTGAAATACCTCTCTGAGCTGACTTATCAGCCAGGTAAATGGTTGCAAAGTATATAACCAGGACAAGTTTTCTTTTCTTTCTCACTTTCTCATTTCTTTTTCTTCTGCTTACATAGTTTTGTCCTTTCTTTCCTTTGGAATGGAACACCTAAACAACACCCAAGACAAGATCTCAGGATCATATTTGGGAGATTAGTGGAAGACTAAATCACCTAGGTGGGATACAGTTTTTTTTTGTTGTTGTTGTTACTATAAATTTCCCTTCTTTTAATACACTGAAAACCTTGATGACCTACTGTTCTTCATAAAATCATTATAATATGATTTTTTTTGCCATTTAAGAAGTAACTAGAACATGAAGTGTTTTCTACAATATTCTTTACATATATCTTTGATGATCTAAAACACTGTGTATGAAATCCTGAGAAACTCCTTCTTAGTCAATGTTTGACTCAGTATTTTTTTAAACTCTATAATAAGACTCTTTTTACTAGATCCCTAAGCCACTAAGTAACTTATTGAAGCCTGAAGACCTAATAAGTAAATAGTGTTACTTTATGATCCCATCCTTTGTTTGAATTCCTTGGTTAGATGGAACAAAGAATAAACCAACTATATGAATCTAGTGGCAACTTACCTCTCTCCTAAGAGGAAATAATGACCACTTTCTCAGAGGTAGAGAGCACTCTGCCATACCTGTTGAAGCCTACTGAAGAGTTATTTTACCCCAACTCCCTTCGGTCCTGTTAAGCTGAGCATGTATCCCCTCATCTTTATTATTGTCTACTGATTCCTTCCTGTTTGAATATGTGATGGGTACAACTTCTAGGGCAATGAGATTCTAGGAAGGTTGTAGAAGGCAACATTAGATGAGTTTATGTGTGCATTGTTTGGCACAACTAAAAGTAAAAAAATCTACAGATAACTGGAACTCTAACCTGAGAAGAAACACTTGGCCATTGCTACCAATATAGCTTACCAAGAACAACAGTATCTAAACATTGTATGTTCTTGAAATTGACTATATATATTTAATATCATAACTTATTTTGCATATATCTATGAATGCCTTGACCCTAAGTATTACATATTATAAATGATTTGTGTAGACTTACATGGTTTCTACAATGATCAAACTGAAATAGACAAGGACTGTTGGAAGGATAAAGCTCTCTGATCTAAGCAACCTAGAATGACTCTCTAGATTTAGGAAGGGCCACTGTTACTAGTAATGGTGGTGATATCAAAAAAGCAGATCTTGTACAGAAAAAAAAGAACAGAACCCAAATAAGGAAACCTACTAGGAAAAAGTCAAATTCTTTGAAGACTATGGACAAAAGTGATAGTACTTGATTATGTTTGTGTGAATGCCTCCTAAAAACAAAGTAGGGTCAAGGATGGAGGGACTGAATTGAGAGTAAGAAAACAGAGACTTGGTTAAAGAAATAAGTTGTGAATTTTAGCCTTTTTTTAAAAAGATCTATTTATTTATTATTTTAGAGAGGAGAGAGAGCATGTGGAGAGGAGGGGCAGATGGAGAGGGAGAGAGAGAATCTCAAGCAGACTCTTGGCTGAGCAGGGACCCTGACTCAGAGCTTGATCTCATGACCCTGAGATCATAATCTGAGTGGAAATCAAGAGTCGGACACGTAACCAACTGAGCCACCTAGGACCCCATGAATTTTAGCTTTTGATTTAAGCCTTTCATTTATGCCTTTTCATGATCTGGGTTGCTGTAAACCTGAAGGTACAATGCTAATCACCCCAGGAGTCTCACCAACTCACTTATTCATGTGCAAACAGGATTGCCATTCTAATTCTGTAGTGAGAAACTGCCACTCTAGTAGTGAGAACATACCATTTGTAGCTACTGTTCAAACATTGAATAATTCTTGAGTAATATTCTTACTTGAAATTACTTATTGGATAAGTCAATTTCTTATATCAAGACATTGCCCTTTTCAAAGTATTTGTCATTTCATTACTTGATACTACAACATGCACACACACAAAATTAAAATTGGGCATTTTCCTTAAATTTAAATGTAAAATGTAATTTTTTTGCTTTGATTGTGCCTATGCTATCATTCACTCAAAGAAACATTTGACAGACTATCTGCTAAATAGTTTAATCCACAAGAGGGGAGTTGGATATATCCATATCCTTATATGGATAAGGATCTGATTATCTACAAATGGTATTTTTTTAGTACTTTTTCACCTGCACTTCATAGGTAGTGCCTTTTGCCATAGTGAGTAAAATCTGACAAGTTAACAGGTGATTAATCAAGTTTTAATCAGTGAAATAGCCTGGCAGGTCTAATTCCTGGTGAGAAGTCAATAGTAAAACCTCAGTATCTCAGTCCATGGAGCTACTATATTAACCACTGTGGTCAAATTCCTATTTATTATGGTGTTTGAGACAGGAAAATATTGCACTGTCAGATGATTATTTTTTTAAGAGAGAAAATAACCATGCAGCACAACTTTGAATACTTACCTTTACTTTGTGTCAAAAAGGCATACTATTAAACCCCATAATGGAAGTACCACTTCTTCCACCTTTCATCAGCAGTCCAAAATGTCATGCAATGAGAATTTAATTGGACTAACGTGACTATTTGACATGCAGAACTGAGCTATGTCATCAAGACTCCACAGGTAGTGAACACTTGGTGACTGATGGGTGGAAGAGAATGTACATTCTAATAAGGGGTCAAAGGACTTCAGGAGTTCTACTGTGTAATTACCTGCAACAGCAGGTGAGATGGTGCATGTCAAACAGGAAAATTACAATTCTACTGCTGAAGAACATGGGCATCTTATACAAAAAATAAATATAAAACAAAGAGCAGAAGCCAAAGTTATCTAAAACTATGTTATTTTGTGATAGGCTTTTAAAAGATTATCTTTAACTGAAACAGTGAAAACTTCTTGTAATACTAATTTTGTATGACAAGATGAATAACCACTTCATGGGCTAGTCTATTCACAGCAGTCTCTGTTCAGTAGGGGATATGCTTTACTTTAATAAAATCGATTGCATGTAATAATAAGCCATATACTATATGAGATTCCAGATATAAACTTCTAAATGCTTTTGCATATTCTTAAATAATAAATACAGTTAGAGTTTTTTTTTTTTGTTCTGATTATATGAATAAGAAATGGAAACTTTAAGTTAATTTGAATTTTCCAATAAATTGAGCACAAACCCTCATAAGATAGTCAAATATTCGTGCAATACTGGAGTGGCATAGACCAATAGCTTGTGCCTTGAAATCCCCTTTCTAGAATATGTGATTGCATTTGATCATCTCTTACTTGTATGCTATTATTTTTAGGAAAGCTTTCCTTTATTAACCTCAATACTTTATTTTAATAACCAGATAATTAACTGCATTAGTAATTGAATTGCTTAAAACTTATAAATTAATTAGGTTCTGATAATTCTTTTAAGTGCAGTTTTTCAGAAGTCGGAGTATATTTTTAATATAATCAACATCAATAGTTGTTAAATTTGGAAGCTGGGTCACATAAGTCTAATTAAGAAAGGAAGAATTCCTTGAAGAAAGAATGCGTTAGGTCTATGAAGGGTATTATACACCATAACTTTCATATTTATTTGTGTCCCTGTGCATAAGCCACTTAGAAATTTGAGTTGGAATACCAAGACATTGTTCCCTACATCAAGTTCTACAGTGGGAGCAGATGGATACCAAATTCAGCTTCAAGAAAGCATAAACTTTTCAAAATGAAAACTTTCTAACAGTTTTCCTTTACCAGAATGGGTGGAGAATACATGGTGGGAAGAGCAGAGGAGAGAATCAGAGATTTCAAGAGAAGGGAAGTTATGAATAAGAAATGGAAACTTTAGGTTAATTTGAATTGGGAGGCAAGGGACATGGGTATCAGTAAAGTTCAAATGGGAACTGGTTCAGTGGTGTTCTTGTCAAAAGACAGTGGGAATGAGGTTGATTCTGGAGAAAAAAGAAGGAAATTTGAGGGGCTGACAGGTAAAGCTTGTTGTGTGTGAGGAAACTCCAAGGGCAGCAGCTGAGGAGGGAAGCAATAGGTATATTTTTGCAGATGTAGTTCAAAAAAACATTTCTCCTGGGAAATTATAAAAAATAACAGTGGTCACATAGAGAGGAAAAGATTAGAGTGTCATGGAAGTGTGACCTCACACAATCACACACAATATTTTGAAGAAGTCTATTCAAGGGTGGGGTGTAGATTTCTGCAATAATGAAGCACTGCAGTCTGAGTATTTGAATGCTGAATGCTAAGCACATGAACAAAGACTAAGCCCAGTGATAAGGGAGAGTCTGAGTGAGCAAAGACCCAAGGAGAAGAAGAACAATACACTACCAGCACTACGAACTGCCCTCCTGAACACCAGCAACCAAGAGCGTGAACTACGTTTCCTAAAACTGTGCTGTATGTTTAATATGGGTTTACAAACTTTTTGCCTCTGAGTGAAAACTCTGTGAATCTATAATTATTTAGTGATAGAGATAAAATAAAGACACAAAAAATAATGAAGAAGTATGGGGGGGTAGTGACAAGATGGAAAAACACTTTTTGCTAGCCTTCATATTTGCAACAGATAAAATCCCTGAAACACATAAAAATATATAATATGATTTAAATAAAGTAGTATATAAATCAATTAGTTATGAAAAATGGTGTAAATTATAGGTACACATGCACACTCTGAAAGGTGTTGAGAAGAAGGAAGACTGGTTGGAGACATCAGGACCCAAGGAAGGACTCAGTGATGAGTTCCCTGGGCTTTCTTTTAGGTCCATATGTCCTAGACAGAATATTGGAGAAACCAACAACCCAGAAAATTACTGCATTGTTTGATGCGGTTCTTATTGTGCTTTGAGCCAATATTGAAGATGATTATATTATAATGGGGAAGAATAAAAGAACTAGACTATACCTGAATTAGTAACATGATGATATTAGTAAACTGTGAAAATTTATACGTGTATAATATAATGCCTAGGGCAATCACTAAATGTCTACACAAAGAGATACACTTAAAAAAAAAAGCTACTATAGATAAATAAAAAAACTCATTCTATAGGGAAATGTAAACCAATGATCTGCTATTGTATTTTTTCCATAATGCCTTCCTTCTCATTGATAAGATGAAAGGCCAGGAGAGGAATCCTGGGTTTCATCATTTTTCTTCATCTGACACTTTTCCTATAGACTAGACACTTCTTGTGAATTACTGAAATGTTTCAGTAAATAGTAGTAGATTCACCATCAACTGGCTTCCAGGATTATTGCTACAACTTTTATATTTTTATCAGTCCTTAATCTGCTTATCTATTAGATTGATATGTACACAATCTGTGTCAATCTTCCTCTATAAGAAGTTGAGACAAAAGAAATTTTATGTTCAGATGGTCACTACTGCCTCAAAAGTATAAAGCAAGGTCCTTCAGATTTGAGTAAATCAGTGTTTTGCCCATCCCATCTTAACATCTTTTTGAGGTATAATTAATACTGCACATAATTAAAGTATAAAGGATGTGGGGGTGATCTGTCTGTGACGCTGTCACCCCACTGGTCACCAAGGTTGATTCCACTGATCTGGCTATCTGGACAGGTGTTCCTTTCCTCCCTTACCGCTCTATGTGCATGCTGGGTTGAAGATGACGACCTTTCCTAACAGAGAAGAACCATTCTTCAGTCAAGGGTATAGGAGTGGCTGTATATGCCCTGCCCCACTAGAACTTCCAGACAAGCTCTCAAGGTCAATTTGTAGGAGAAGGTAGGGTAGTCAGGCTTCCAAGACTCCAAACATATCCAAATGAGTAGCTTCATGCAACAGTCTTCCTTTCTTAAAAAACAAAAAAACATATACATATACATAAAAGTGTACAAATGTCATCTACCAGATGTGATGATATTGCCTAGAATTATTCATACATGTTCTACTGATATGTATTTCTAATTTTGATATTGTACTAGAGTTACAGAAGATGTCACATTTGGGGAAGATAGGGTTCTGGAGAAATGGGACCTCTCTGGGCTATTTTTGCAACTTCCTGTGAATCTGGAGTTATTTCAAAATAAAAAGACTTAAAAAAAAATCTGCATTGATAGACCACAAGTGATTATATATTGCATGGTTCCATCCATATAAAGTTTTGGAAAGGCAAATCTATAAAGACAGAGTACAGATCAATGATTGACTAGAGCTGGGAGTAGTAGAATGGTAGAAAGGATTGATCATGAATGGACATGAGGGAATTTTGATGGGCAGTGGAAGTGTTCCACAACTGGATTGTGGTGAGACCTACACAAATCTATAATTTACTAAAACTCATTGAATTGTTCACTGTCCGTGGGCATATTTTATGATATGTAAAGTACAGTCCGATAAAACTGTTAAAAAATGTGTGGTCATAGTGACCAGGGAAAAATAAGGTCATGCCGAACTTTTATTAACTTTTTTTTGAGGATTTAGTATTATTTACATTTTGAATTACATTGTGTCTTGTGTAGGAGCAGAGGGAGGATGTCAACAGCTTATCTGTGCCTTCAGCCTCTAGAGATCTTTTCTAAGCACTGGCGTGCACATGTCAAGGCAGATGGCATACGGAGGGAGGCATGTGGGATGCACTGAAGGGGATCTTTTATCCCTGTAGCTGCACTGGTTAAGAGTTATTATCTGTTCCTATTGAGAGAGGAAAGGACACTGATATCAGAATCTATTATATATCCTTTACAGTTTGCTGTCTGTGGATATATATTTCATACGTATAGGAGGCTGTAATAGTTGTCATTGCATCGTGTGTGCTCATTCATTGTCAACAAATCATTTTGTCATCTTTACAAAGCCCTAAGGAAAAAGACAAATGTTCACGCAAACAACCAAAACCCCCCTCACCTCTACAATCAGACTTGACTCTGTCTGACTGTTTAGTATCAAGAGTCCCGTGCCCAGCATGAGAAAATAAGGCCAGTGTCACACTTTGCAGACTCTGCCCTGAAGAGATTTATTTCTGCCCAGATGTGTTTCACTTAATATAGCAACATTTTTATACTTCTATCATTTATTTATTACCCTGGATGGTTATGGTCTGTTTATATGCTCCGCCAGACGGTTACTTCACCATGTAGTGGAAGGTGGAGGAAGGTGAACTTATCTTCTATATCCATAGTACCTGTGAGAGGACCCAGCACATAAAAGTTGCTTAATACCTATTTGTGTAATTGATTATCTGTTAATGGAGAGGCTGCGGTAAGTGAAAATAGGTATCAGGATAAAAATGAGAGGTCAGGAACTCCCTGAAGATTTCAACTCTACAACACACGATTCATAAAACACAAAGTTAAGGCAAATTCCTAGGGTCTGAGCGTCTTAGATTAAACAAAACTGTGTCGTATCATAGAGGTAGAAATCCTAACTTACTTAGGAGTGTGTGAGCTGGGATATATATTTGAAACATAAAACCGGGTGTAAATGGCAGTTAAACTAAAGATGGTCCTAAAAACAAACAAACAACAACAACAACAACAAAAAGCAAGCAAACAAAAACCAGTGCAGCCAGTGAAAAGATGACTACAATTAAGTAGAGAGCGGCAGTGCTGATAACACAATTTGGAACTAGCCTGTATATCTCTCACATAAAAGGAAATAAAGAAACCTAGATTAAATCATAAATTACTTTTCCACTTAGATCAGAACTACCTGCTATTGTCTGAGTGTCTGTGCCCCACTCAAATGATTATACTGACATCTTAACAACCAAGGGTGATGGTATTTGGAGGTAGGATCTTGGGGAGGTATTCAGATGTGAGGGTGGAACCTTTATGAGTGAGATTAAGGACCTTACAGAAGAGGTTCTGGACAGATCCCAGTCCCACCCACCATGCGAGACCGTAGCCGTGAGTCACTACTTCTTAACCCAAGTGAGAACAGTGACTAAGACCCATGACACTGCCTTGATCCTGAATGCCCTAGTCTCCAGAACTGTGAGAAATAACCTGTTACTGTTTATAAGACCCTAACGTGTGGTTTTCTGTTATAGCATCCTGAACAGATGAAGAGATTACCATATTTGATAATGTTACAAAAGGGGGATGTCTTAGTCTGTTTGGATGGCCTTAACAAAATACCATAGACTGCGTGGCTCCAACAACAGATACATATTTTTGCACAGTTCTGGGGGCTAGAAGTCCAAGATCAAGATATTTCTCCTCCTTGGTTTCTGGTGAGAATCCTTTTCCCGGTTTGCAGATGGCTCCATTTCTGCTGTGTCCCTGTGTCCTTATACGACAAAAAGAGAACTCTGGTGTCTTTTCCTCTTTTTATAAGGACACAAGTTGGGGCTCTACATTTATGACTTCATTTAATTCGATCACCTCCTTACAGGCCCCATCTTCTCACACAGACACATTGGGGGTTCAGGCTTCAATATATCGATTTCAGAGTGATCTATTTCAGTCCATAGCAATAGTTGAAATAGAAATACACAGCATATGGTTACATCTGTACCATGGGCCAACAGCTGTCCTGGCGCTTTTTATTTATTTTTTTTTTAAGGTTTTTTTTGTTTTGTTTTGTTTTTAGATTTATTTTATTTGACAGAGAGATCACAAGTAGGCAGAGAGAGAGACGCAGGCTCCGTGCCAAGCAGAGTTTGATGCAGGGCTCGATCCCAGGACCCTGAGATCACGACCTGAGCCAAAGGCAGAGGCTTAACCCACTGAGCCACCCAGGCGCCCCTTTTTTTAAAGATTTTATTTATTTATTTGACAGAGAGAGAAATAGAGAGCACAAGCAGGGGGAGTGGCAGGCAGAAGGGGAGGGAGAAGCAGGCTTCCTGCTAAACAGAAAGCCCAATCCAGGTCTCGATCTGAAGCAGACGCTTAACCAACTGAGCCACCCAGGTGCCCCTGTGCTGGGCACTATTGTTTAATTCTTTCCACAAACCTGCAGAGTAATGTTATTCATCCTACTTTATTCATTAAGAAACGATGGTGAAAATGTCGAATATGTTTCCCAAAGTTGTGCAGATACAAATACATAGGTCTAGAATCTGTGACAAGGTCTTCTGGCTAAAAAGCTGGTTTTCCTACTTTATTAAATTTTGGAGAGAGGCAGCTGGGTGGCTCAGTGGGTTAAAGCCTCTGCCTATGGCTGTGGTCAAGATCCCAGAGTCTTGGGACTGAACCACGAGTTGGGCTCTCTGCTTGGCGGGGACCCTGTTTATCGTCTTCTCTCTCTGCCTGCCTCTCTGCTTACTTGTGATCTCTGTCTATCAAGTAAATAAATAGAATCTTTAAAAAATAACAATTTAAAAATAAATAAATAAATTTTGGAGAAATGATAGGTAAATAAGGTAAATATTCTAGTATGTGATAATTTCATTCCCAGATTTTTCCACCATTTTTTTTAATACATGGGATATTTGACCTCATGAGATTTTCCTGTTAATAGGCTCCATGCTTCCTCAGCTAAACTTCAAGTTCAGATAGATCCAAAGTGTGCAGTTCTTGTGCACACTGACAGCCTCCCACTGAGAGTGACTGCCTCTTTTTGCATTTCTTTTTGAGGGCTTTATCTAGAACATTTCTGAGCTTAACTATACCAGGTGTTCATCACAGTCAGGTGAAAACACACACACATAGACAAACTCATAAGAATCTTGAATATTACCAATAGGGGAAAATTCTCAGGAAGGTTCTACAAAATTCCTCAAAGGGTCCCCAGACAGATTGAGCCCCAGTTGCCTACAGTAGTTATATATTTATAATCCTTCCGCCTACTTCCAGCTCTTGCTTTCTGAGATTACCTCCCAAATACACCCCTTATCTCAGGATCTGCTTCAGGATCTCAGATACATTCCCTGAATGGTGGCCTTTTCATCATCTCACCCCCCAATCTAGAAAACCTTCTGCATTAATTTTTCAAACCTAAATAGTCTTGGAAAAGTTCATTAATCTATTTGTAGCAATTAAATTAAAGTGGCATTGCATTGCAGTACAGATTTGGAAAAAAATGATATATTATTTTAATCAGTGATAATGTCTAAAGAAAAGCCATTTTCATCATCATCATCATCATCATTAAAAACATTAATGCACAAAGACTCTGCAACCTTTGTTTTTTATCCATGAATGACATTTCCAACTTCATCTGTAGCAAATGAATTTGTAATATTCTGCATTGTTGTTATCCTATTTACATCTGTGAAGGGTATTAATAGAATTTCCCTTCACTATCATATGCATTCTTTCATTTGTACCTCATAGCTTGAGTTAAATAGGATAGATATTATGATTTTACACATGAAGAGATAAAAACTTTGGAGAAGCTAAGTCAAACTCAGTTGCTTTACTTTATTTTTTCATATAAACAAAAATATAATGATTTGTAATTCATAATTCCATTGTTGCACAGTACTGTGTTGTCATTTTTATAATAATTAAATCTTTAAAAAGTCACAATGGACTTTTGGACTAATTGTTTATTTTCTGGCTATTATAATTCATATTGCAATTCTGTATGACTCAGAACACTAAAACAAACCCAGTTTCTTCAACCTGGATCTCTTCCTTTCTTTAGGATTACAGTTAACATTGCTTTTCATAGCAAGTCATATTTTCCTGAGATTTTCTACTCAATCTAGTCTGATAGCCAATAGAAAATGTGTCGGTAAATCATGACTTCATAGATATTATACATCATATATTAATATAATATCAGTTATATTAATGTTGTATGAAATATTAATATAATTTTATGGTTAAATATATATATGAAGACTCCTGTCACCCACTCATCTAACTCGCTTTTCTCTAAGCCTTACATAGCTTCAGGCTAGGGATCTTGTCTTACCCCTTTGCTTCAGGTCTCTTATAAGGACCTCCAGCTGTGTTTGTATATGGCAGCTTCCAGATGAGGCAGCCATCACTTTTTATCAGACAACCCCTGCTTCCCAGTACCACGCTTACCTCCATCACCCCTTATACAGCTCCAACCTCCCCACTACCAGGTGCTTCCCAGCAACACCACTGGGAGTAGTAGCTGCTAGCCATGCCAGTGCATGGGTCCTCTCCTCCGGGGGACAGTTATAGACTTCAAGCTTTTTTAAAAACAGGTTAGTGCAGTACCAGACAGTTTTGGGGAAAATCCAGCTTTCGACCTGGGTTTCTCTCCTTTACTCTCATATTATTACCACATCTACATGTCTGACACCAGATGTGTGGAGTTTTTTGCCCACACTAAGCAATTCAGTGATACTAGAAGTGTGTCTTATACAACTTCACTCAATTCTGACACTCTCTACCTGGAGATGAATCGGATCCCACAGGTTAAGGGCTCAGTCCCACAAGACTGCTCCCCTCGAGGGCAAGATGGCAATCACAAGTAGTAGGTTCTCAAGTTACCCACCACTTCTGAGTTGGCTACAAAGCCAAGGTTCCCATGACCTCCTCCTCAGGTTCAGTTAATTTGCTAGAGAAACTCATAGAGTTTAGGGAAACCGCTTACCTTCACTTAGCAGTTTGTTAAGGCCTATGCCAACAGATACAGATTAACAACCAGATAAGGAGCTACACAGGGCTAACTCTGAGAGGGTCCTGAGCACCAGAGCCTCCGGCCTTGTGGAGTCCGGGTGCATCACCGTCCCCAGACGTGAATAGGTTCACCTGTCTGGAAGCTCTCTGAACCCCATACTAGCAGGATTTTTATGGAGGCTTCATCATGGAGTCATGATTAATCATTAACTCCATTTCTAGCCCTGCTTTCTTCTGAAGACAAGAGGGGGCAGGCCTGAAAAGTCCAAGCTTCTAATCCTGGCTTAGTCTTTACAGTGAACAGACCTCATTTGGGAGCTATCCAGGAGCCCACCTAGCACCAGCTCATTAGAATAAAACACCCTCTTATCACCCAGGAAATTGCAAAGGTTTTAAGAGCCCTATGCCAGGAACAGGGACTGAGGCCAATATTTATTTTCTAAGCACACATAACTGTGTTCCTAGTAAATGGTGCTTGTGGTCATGTCAATGCTACCAACAGGAGATATAGTCAAAAAGAGGATTTACGGAACAAATGAGAACAGTGTGCCGTCCTAGGATTTTGACATAAGACTATCCTGCAACAAATTTCTTTTCCTAATTCTGAAACCATATTCTGACAAATGGAATAAGAGATGAAGATCCATTTTATAGAATCCATGTTTTTATTAATTATACCGAACAGTGTATGCAAGATATTCGAAGTGAAAATCACTGAGCAGACTCCAGATCCCTCAGGAGCTAAATCATATCCCTAAGTCTGATCTGCTTCAACTGATAAAAATCGTTTCATGTCATTTAATATGTTGGCTTTGTTTTTATTAAATTTGATTGATTCAGAGTATAGATTGCTGAAGAAATTACTTCAGATATATATAGATGTATATGAGACATAAAAATGCTTTATCAAAGAAAAACTTTATATTAGATAAATCATTCTGGTGTCCTCAGTTTGTTTGATGGTGTCATTTGTTAGCGGTCAATGAGACTGCTAACTAATGAACCGGAGTAACCTCCAAATTAGTGTGAAATGGTATAGTTTTAAACAAGACTTTAGTTTAAACAGTGTCAGGTCCTCAACTGGAAGAATTATTTTTAGTAAAGCTTTCAAATGCAGCACAATCTCCTCTATGTTACTTTTCAAAAGTTTTATAACTTTTTTCCTTACTAATTTGATTGCTAAGTTTTAGTATCAAAGGTATCTAACATGAAAGAAGTGGAGTTGACATCTGGACTTTCAAATTATTCCCTCGGTTCAAATTATTCCCTTGGATACATTTCATACAGAACAAAGACTCAAGAATTACCCAGCATCAGAGTTTCATTCCTTCCTAATGTTACTGAGGCTGTTGGGTTTCACTGAGGAACTCACTGAAATGATAAAGAATAAGGTCAAAACAAGACATTCAGACACAACAAAACCTTAGTAAATAGTCAAGTGGTAAAAATGAAATGCTTACATACTTTATACAGAAAGACTGAAATAAAATGATTGCTTGACCTGTTAAATAAAGAAGCTTATAATGTGAATAAATATTCCTCAATATGTGTTAACATTTTACCTAGAGCAAAATTCTTATTGAACAGATGTGACTAGAATGTTTGTCTGTCACTGAAGTGGCTTCAGTTTAGTAGATGCCTTATAAGCTATAAACCGTCATAGAAGTTATCAACACTCCTGCCTTTCTTATATCTGATACTTCATGGGGAATAGCACTGTCCTTTGCTTGGCTTTTATTGATTCAGTCAATGTCTTGTGTTTATTTTCTTTTTTGTGACTCTGGCACTGGTGCCATTCAAATTCTGAAGATATGGAGATAATAGGCTAATTAAATCACTGGAAGCATTGCTTAAGTCTTATGGAAACTTCCAAAAAAGAAAATATGTATTCATTTAATTATTAATTTCCTAAAAGGTACATAACAGAAGACATCTTTACGGTTCATTAGAATATCATAAATCTTGTTCTTAAGCAAATAAAATTCAGGGTGTCTTTCTAGTTTCATTTATTGAACTATCAGTGAGAATACAAATCCTCTGTTAATTCTATTAGTGGCACAGATTTAACAACTAAAGTATCTTCATGTTTTATGTCTTAACCATTGTGGATTTTTTTTTATATTTATTTACATTGTATGTACCATTGTAGACATAAGCAAACATTCAACATAAGAGAAAACCTAAAGAGCACCTGTTTTCCCACCATCAAAGACACAATGTTTCCTGCTGACTGGACATGTAAATTCCTTAAAAACAAGGTGAACTGTTGACATTTTATTACATTTACTTGAATATGCATATGCACACATACAAACACATAGTTGAAATTACATATACTGTTCCATTTATAAATATTTTGGAGACACTATGTAACTGGTTTATAATATTCATTGTATTAAAATTCATCATGTTAATATGTCATAATTTATTCAAATATTTTATAATTAAAATTACTTCACACTTCTGTTTTTATATATAATCCTTTAATAATTATCTTTATATTTCAAATCTGGTTTATATTTCTGATATTTCATCAGGGTAAAAGATAATAGAATTCTCAGGACAAATGTGAAATTTCAACTCTCGCAATCTATATTGCCAAATTATTTTTGTCATATTTCTTTACAAAGACCTTGAAATATACTAAATTCTGCCAAAAATTTCATTATAGCATGTTAGCCTCAAACTATTTTTGGCTTTGAATTTCTCTATTATTTTTGTATATTACAATGGAATTATTAAAGATATGAGGAGGATAATTTACTACCATTAAAAATATGATAAAAATCTGTGCACCACCATTTATGTACAAATAAATCATGATACACTTGATAGTATTTTTATATTTGTCAGGAATACAGTGCTACAGTATTAAAATCCTGTTACATTGAATGTGTTTAATTCAAAAGATAACTAACCTTCATAACATTTTTAAATCAACTCTCAGAATATTCCTGTTTACTAGCCACAACATGATGGCATTCTGGAAATGCACTGCAGAAGACAACAATAGATCTTGAAACTTTACAGAGTTGTCACATCCTTACTGTTTGACAATCAGGTTGAGTAAGATTAGAGTCATATGTCAATTTGAATCAAAGACTTCTAGATAAAGCCAAAACCATTGCCGGAAACAATGAACCATAACATCATCAGCTAAATTTTGCTGCCTCAGAAGTATCCTGTCAAATGATGCACAAATAGACAAGGGACTAGAAAGCATACCAAGATACCCTGACCATCTGTTGGTAGATTATCAGAGTTTGGTGCCAATAAGGCAGTTAATGTAACATCAAGGTCAGCATCTAAAAGGTTATGCTACCATATTTTGAAGAGCCATTATGTAGATTCAGACCTAAACATCCTGAGCTAAAATCAAAATTCTTAGCTGCATTTTGTATATTACATTCAGTATCAAGTATGGAAAGAATCTTCTCTACTAGGTAACATATCACTCAGTTTATCACTCTTGTCTCCCATGGAGCAAGCTTGCATTGTCTTCTTTTTGACTTCCTACTTTCTTCATTCTGTCCTGCCCTAGGGTTATAGTAACAGAACAGGGTGCACTAAAATGTTGAGATTCTCTTTCTAACTTATTATTATACTCTGTACTATGACCTTAAGGTAATACTTGGACCTAAATTCTAGATTAGTCTGAAATAAAGTCTATCCCCACTAAAGCTGGTAGGACAGGCCTGATTTAGATGCACATCCATACTTTCTTCTCCTTTCCTTTCCCTCTTCCCTTCCCATTCTTCTCCTTTTTCTTCTACTGCTGCTGCTTCTTTTTTGAGATATAATTGACATATAATATTAGTTATAGGCATATAATGTAATAATTCAGTATTTCTATATATTGTGAAATGATCATCATGATAAGTCTAGTTAACATCTGTTATCACACACAGTTTTTTAAATGTATTTTTTAAGGATTTGATTTATTTATTTTGATAGAGAGATCACAGGTAGGCAGAGAGGTAGGCAGAGAGCATTTTTTTTCCAATGACTACTTGACTACTGTAAATAAAGCTTTAGTGAACATGAGGGTACATATATTTTTTGAATTAGTGTTTTTCTTTTCTTCAGATAAACACCCAGAAGTGAAAATTGCTACACCTATATGGTAGTTCTATTTTTAATTTTTTAAGAAACCTCCATACTGTTTTCTATAGTGGATACATTGTTTTACAATCTCACCAACAATATACTAGGCTTCCCTTTTCTTCACATTATTGCCAACACTTGTTATTTCTTATCTTTTTGATAATAACCATTTTAACAGATAAGAGTTGGTATCTCATTGTGGTTTCAATTTGCATTCCCCTGATGACCAGTGATGTTGAGCATCTTTTCAGATATCTGTTAGTCATCTGTATGTCTTTTTGGAAAAATATTTATTCAGGTTGAGTTCTTTATATATTTTGGATGTTAACCTCTTATCAGATACACAATTTGCAAATATTTCCTCCCATTCAGTAGGTTGTCTTTTCATTTCATTGAATGTTTCCTTGCTGACTGCACAATCATTCTTTTTTTTTTTATTTTTATTTATTCACTTGACAGACAGAGATCACAAGTAGGCAGAGAGGCAGGCAGAGAGAGAGAGGAGGAAGCAGGCTCCCTGCTGAGCAGAGAGCCCGATGTGGGGCTCGATCCCAGGAACCTGAGACCATGACCTGAGCCGAAGGCAGAGGCTTTAATCCACTGAGCCACCCAGGCGCCCCTGCACAATCATTCTTAAAGCTAGGCTAAAACAAAGCTTGGTGTGATGGTAATTTTATGCCCAGACATTTGGCCAAACATTACCCTTGGTATATCAGTGAGAGTATTTCTAAATGAGATTAACATTTGAGTTGGCAGACTGAGTGAAACAGATTATCCTTCTTCACATGAGTGGGCCTCATCCAATAAGTTGAAGATCTGAATAGAACAAAAAGGCTGAGGGAGAGAGAACTCACTTCACAGCAAAGAAGTGCATCAATGAGTCCATGCTAATGGAATTCACTGGTCTTATCCTATTCCCCACCACCCTGAAGGAACTGGCTTAATAGAACTGATATTTTTCAGTTGTATAAAACTGCCTTTTAAAGTACAGTGTCAGCTAGATGGCCATACTTTGAAGTGTTGGGGCAAGGTTCCTTCCAGAAAGTTATATATGCTCTGAATCAGCATCTGATAAGTGGTATTATTTCTCCCATAGCCAACTTCACAGGAGTCATAGGTAGAAATGGAAGTGGAACTAATCACTATTACCCTTAGCGAACCACTAGCAAAAATTTTGTTTCCTGTTTTCATGACCTTGAGCTTTGTTGGCCCAGAGGTCTTAGCTCCAAAGGAAGGAACTTCCACCAGGAGACACAATAATGATTCCATTTATTTGGAAGTGAAGATTGTTACCCAGCCATTCTGGGCAACTCATGCCTCTAAATCAACAGGCAAAGAAGGATGTTATTGTACTTGTTGGAATGATTAATTCTGACTGCCAGGGGAAAATTGATCTACTACTGCAAAATAGGGGTAAAGAAGAGTACTTCTGGAATGTAGGCGATCTCCTAGTGTGACTCTCATATTACCATGCCCTGTGATTAAAGACAATGGGAAACTCAATCCAGGCAGAACTACTAATGGCCCAGACTCTTCAAGAGGGAAGGCTTGGGTCACTCCACTCCATAAAGAACCACAAAGAGCTGAAGTGCTTGCTGAAGGCAAAGGGAATATACAATATGTTTTGGAAGAAGGGAATTATAAGTATCTATGATCATACAACCAGTTATATAAATGAGGACTATAATTGTCATGAGTATTTCCTCCCTATCTTACCTTGAAAATGTGTGTGTGTGTGTGTGTGTGGGTGTGTGGGTGGGTGTGGGTGTGTAAATATCTTTGTTTTCTTCCCTTTGTGTGTGTGTAAATATCTTTGTTTTCTTCCCTTTGTATTCTTTTATCATGTAACATAAGATGTATTGACTTTGTATCGCAATATTTAAGTATTGCTAATTAGTTATGGGATATCAGAGAGAAGAGTAAACACCTCTCAAGGACTTACCTTCTCTTCTAGGAAAGGGGTTAGAGTGTTTTCTGTTGTATAAAAGATAGTTGTATCATATTAAGTAGAATTATGACTGTGTTATTATCTTTATTTGGAGATTAAGTATGGTTTAAGAGGAAAAAAAAAAAGAGGATGCATGTGGTTTAAGGAGATGCTAAGTTGAAAAGAGGCTGACTTATGATGGTTAATTTTATATGTCAAATTGATTGAGCCACAGAGTGCCCAAACATCTGGCCACACATTATTCTGAATGTGTCTGTGAAGGTATTTCTAGATGAGATGAACATTTGAATAGGCAGACTGAGTAAAGTAGATTGCTTTCCCTAGGGTTGATGGGGCTCATTTAATCAACTGAATAGAACACAATCGCTGAGAGGGAACATCCTGCCCAACTGTGTGACTTGAAGCATTGGTCTTTTCTGGCCTTTGGACCCAGACTGAAATATCTTCTTGGGTTTTGAGCTCACAGGCTTTAAAACTCATTCTATACATCAGATCTTCTGGTGCAGTTCACCAGCTGCAGATCTTGGAATTTCTGGTTTAGGGGATTAAGGAAGTTTGGGCCCAGGTCACCACACACAATCTTTGAATTAGGCTCCTGATAATAGTGTATCCAGAAAATGACCACTTCTAACCTTCCAAATTCTTCCTCCAAGTTTGAAGTTGTCCTCTTTCTTGCCTAGATAACTGCAACAACCTCCTAATTTTCTTGCCACTTTCACCCCTGCTCTATCTCTCATACCCTTATTCTTGACACAGCAGCCAGTGATCCCATAAAAACACAAGTCCTACAATATTATTTCTCTGCTAAAAACCCTCCAATAACTCCCATCCCACTGAGAATAAAAGCCAGTCTTTACTTAAGCATTTCTGGGCCTACCTGATATGACTACACGTTATCTCTTAGATATCATTTCTTGCTTCTCTTTCTCTCATTCTTTCTGCTCTCATACCTTTTGTCCCCACTGAACCCTGGACTCACTGGAAACACTCCCATCTCAAGACTTTTGCATGTGCTTCTCTCACTACTTAGGTCTTCCCTCCCTGGTGTCTTTATTACTTATCCATTAGTCTCTTTTGGATCTTTATTCAAATACCATTTTTTCAATGATACCAGATATGGCCACTTGATCTAAAATTGTAGCCACCTTCTGACACTCCCTGTCCCCTTTTCCAACTCCATATTTCCTTCTGCATTTACCATCATGAAACATATTACTTATTTTCCACATTTATCTTATTTATTGTCTTTTCCCCTGAACTCTAATCTCTATGATGTCAGAGATCTTTACCTGTTTTGTTCACTGTTACATCCTTGGCCCCTAGAACAATGCCTAGCAGATTTTATGTGCTCAGTAAATACTTATTCTGTGAATGATTACAACTTACAAATTCTGTATTAATATTACTACATGCTGAGTTGAGTTCACAAGGTGTAAAGAAGATGCTTTCATTTTATTTATGTTTTTTTTTTAAGATTTTATTTATTTATTTGAGAGAGTACCTGCATGTAATTGGGATGCCGGAGCAGAGGGGGAGAAAGAGGAGGGAGAAATAATCTCAAGCAGACTCTGAGCTGGAGTGCTGAGCCCCACATGGGGCATTTGATCTCACAACCCTGAGACCACGACCTAAGCAGAAACCAGGAGTCAGAGGCTTACCTGAGTGAACCACCCAGGTGGCCCAAGAGGATGTCTTTAAAGATTTAACCTCACAACATATTTTTTTTCCCTCACTTCCATTGTTATGATGGTATAGGACACAATCCTTAGCCTAAAAAATCTAGCTGAGAAGAAGTACCTAAAATTGTAATATATGTTTTTGCATAACAGAGGGTCCAGGTTGATTCTTAGAGTATACTTCTAGTTGAATGCTGATTGTAGACGCAGTCTTTTTTATTTCTTCCTTCTGACTCAAAAGGTAGGAGAAGGAAAGTGTTGAAAAACTGCTATTTTTATATTCCTCCTTTTTTTTTTTTTCTGAGAAACTGTAACTCCTCTTGGCTCACTTCCCAAGAATTCCCTAGAATACATTAGCTATCACTACCACCAGTTTTTTTTGCTTTGTTTTGCTTTGTTTTGTTTTGTTTTTTTAATTTGTTCACAATGAAGTATCTCCACTTGCAGATATTCTATGCTATGGGTTTGGAGCTCAGCAACTGGGAGGCAGGAAAAACCTTGTGTCCCTGGACTAATGATGCTTCACACTACGGCTCTTCCCCAGTCTGTTGTTTTTATTCCTCTTTTCTTCCAATCCGGTGGTGAGCAAGTCCAATCACACTCAGCTGCACGCCTACCTGTTGATGTCCATAGCTTCTCTCTTCTGTCAACTCCATCACTTTTCATCTGAATTATGGTGCCTGGTCTCCTAGTCCCCAGGCTGGTTTGGCCTCGGATCCTCTTCCATTTGCTGAACAATGAATTAAAAATTCAAACCTCTGGAAAACCTAAAGAGCTAAACTTAAAATGTCACAGATTAGACCCCTTCCTGGCTCATCAATGTCTTCAAGATAAAATTCAAATTCCAAAACACGGCTCAAAACTCTTATGATACGGTATCCACCAGAGTTTGCAGACTCAACTTATTCTGACTCACAGAGTTTCCGTATGCAGCCATGCTTAACCATGAAAGGATCCTTGAAAGTGTCATGCTGGACTTATTGTGCATCACCTCTTTCACCCAGACCTTTGGCTGGCAAATTCCTTTTCATTATTCAAAACTTAATGGAGATGTCACATATGTTCAGAAGCCTTCTGGGTCATGATTTGCTTACCTCTTCTTCCTCAGCTCTCTTTCCTTCACTCTGGCTAGAAAGCAGTTCTCTATGCACCTGTACTTACACTTTTTTTTTTTTAAGATTTTATTTATTTATTTGACAGGCAGAGATCACAAGTAGGCAGAGAGGCAGGCAGAGAGAGAGAGAGAGGGAAGCAGGCTCCCTGCTGAGCAGAGAGCCCGATGTGGGACTCGATCCCAGGACCCTGAGATCATGACCTGAGCCGAAGGCAGCGGCTTAACCCACTGAGCCACCCAGGCGCCCTGTACTTACACTTTTAACAAACAGCTTGTCAACACCATGTTGTAATTACATGATCTCTTCATACTTCATTTCCTATTTAAGTTGCAGAACCTTCAGGACTTAACGAACTGTAACTTCTCACCCCCCATCTGCATCTGAGCTTCCATGGCTGATCCTGGATGTGGCTGATTCTCTGTCCCCGTGACAACCCTTCTAGGTCTTAGAATGACCATTATCTTGGGTAGAATAGTTTAGCACATTTCCAGATTTTTTTTTATCAGGGAGAAAGTCAATGCTTTTTAGGTAAAAACACAAAGCTTTGTCTCCTTTATTTTATTATTTATAAAAGGTATCTTGGTTGATTGTATAGGGAGTAAACATAAATGCTCGCTGTTAAAACGTGCCTAGGAAACAAATGTATCTGGAACTTTGTGTAATTTTGTAGAGAAGTATATTGACTTCATAATTATTTCATTAATCAATTTTCATTGAAACATAGCTACAACATATAACTACAACATACAACATATAACCTCATATTTATTTCTCTGATTTCCCACTAACCTGAGGAGTCTCTCATTTTTATAGGGACGACTGTGATCTTGATACCACTTCAGATTCCTGACTCTGATGTGTTTTTCTTCCTGCCATATAGTGTGAAAAGCTGGATGAGAGCTGCTGGAAGCCTGTTTGCTTTTCTTCCACTCATGCAAAGATTTACCCTCGGGAATTGCTGTCTTCATTTCTGGTTGGTTCTCCTCACCAAAAATTCAGTGGCTTTAAATTACCTTTTGGGCAACTCTGGCCAGGGCACTTTGAGATGATCTAGTCTGCAATCTGTGCTCCTTTGGAAGGATTTTTTCTGAGAGGCAGGGGGAGAGGGAAACTTTGGCTATCTCTAAAGAGCTAAGTATGATATTAGATTGGATATAGGTATTAAATTCATTAACATTTTAAACTACAGGAGGTCAAAAACTACCATTTTAAAAATATAAGACTATGCAAGTTAACCAAAATTAATCTTGCCAAGAATGGTATTAAAGCAGTTTAGGGGCTCCTGGGTGGCTCAGTCAGTTGAGCATCCAACTCTTGATTTCAGCTCAGGTCATGATCTCAAGGTTGTGGTGTTGAGCCCCTCATAGGGCCCCATGCTTAGCTTGGAGTCAGCTTGGGATCCTCTCCCTCTTCCCCTCTCCTACTCATGCGTGCACCCATGTACACACACTCTCTAAGAAATAAATAAATCTTTAAAAAACAAACAAAAACCCACAGAGCTTAAATTAAATATAAATTGGACATGAAGAAGGTACGATTATAATAGAAAAGATAGCACACTTTTTAACTGAAATACAAATAACATAGTGTTATATTAGTTTCAGGTGTACAATATTGTGATTCAACAATTCTATATGTTACTCAATGCTAATCACTATAACTGAATTCTTAATCCCTTTTATCTATTTCACTTACTCCCCACCTGCCTCCTCTCAAACAACCACCAGTTTGTTCTCTGTATTTAAGAGTCTAGGTTTTTTTGTTTCTCTTTTTCTACATTTGTTTGTTCATTTTGTTTCTTAAATTCCACATATGAGTAGTATTGTGTGATATTTGTCTTTCTCAACCTGACTTAATTCACTGAGGATTATATCCTCTATGTCCATTCATTTTGTTGCAAAAGGCAAGATCTCATTTTTTCTGGTTAATATTCCATTATTATATCTATATCTATACCCATACCTATATCTATTTATCTATCTCCATTCATCCATTCATCTTTTGATTTATCCATTCATCTACTAATGGACACTTGAGTTGCTTCCATACTTTGGCTATTATAAATAATGTTTCAATAAACAGGACTGCATATATCTTTTTCAATTAGAATTTTAATTTTTCTTGGGTTAATAGCCAGTAGGGGAATTACTGGGTCATATGGCAATTCTATTTTTAATTTTAAAAAAGATAACACATTCAATAAATATTTCTGAATGAAGAAATACAAGAAATACACACCAATTTGTATTTTTATACAATTTTGCATTTTTAGCCACACTATTGCAACTTCTGGGCAGGACACAAAAATATTTGAACGGTACTCAGGGGTTGAGAGCGGGTTTTGGAGTCAGACTGCATGAGTTCAAATCCTAGTTCTTTCTCTTCCTAAATCTGGGAGGTTATTCTCCTTGTGAATTAATTTGCTCATCTATAAAATGGGGATAACACTAGTCTGAATTGAAAGGCATCATCCATGGCAAGTGTTATGTTATAAGGTGGGCAAGAACTATTAACTATTATTGATTTTACCATCATTATTATTATCACTTTTAACTTTCTCCTCAGATGTCCACCTAAAGTGTTGAGATACCCAGAAACTTACTGCTTTCTGAATAATAATAAAGTAGAGAATTTTGAAAACATTTCAAAGATTACAGTGTTCTTTTGAGAATCTGAAAAGCTGTGGTGGCTCAAGGGTTTATTATTTATAGAACTCATTTGGAGCAATCCAAATCTGTCCTACTTTATATGCTCATATATGGTAGTCTCCTAATTACATATGTTGTTAAGAGAAAAAAAAAGCAACACATGTTTCTTTAGTGTCATTTAATAAAATTAAACCAATCAATCAATAAATCTCATCTTCAGTTGTGTATTGCTCTGCCAGCCAGCAGATTGCCTTGGTGAAGTGCATCCTGGGACTAGGATGAGTACATGCTCCCTTCAGGTTACATCATCCCACATCTTAAGCTGTTTAATCCATAAAGCCTAGAACATGGTGAAAGACTTTTATGAGCCATCCTTTTGGTCAGGGGAAGAGAGAATAAAAGCTTTTCCTTCGTGGGTATGCCTTGAGCGTTTTTGAATTACTGTCTTATGAACACTGATAATGCAGTGGCTCATAAGCTCGTGTTATTCGGTCCCTTGTTCAGGTTGCAACTCTGAGCTATTTAGTTGCTATGGTGACAGTAACGATAAAGGCTGACGGGAAGAAGATAACATCTTATTTGGGAGTTTTTTTGTTGAAAGGGGAGAACACATTCCATGTTGCCCTATTAGACAAGATATTGGGTTACATCCATTCTGATTAGCAAGTCTCGCATTTTTCAGTCCAGATTGTTTCAGGGTGGTGCTTTATGACTAACGTCTCTATGACTAGATGTGGAAGCTAGCAAGCTTAGGATAACCGAATCTCCATCTAAGGGGATTTCTCTGAAAGTAGATGCTCAGTAGATGAATTATTATAAAAGAAGAAACACTAAATTCAACATCAAAGAGTCAACTTCAGAAGTTCAAGCAATGTATGATATACATTTTCCATTGACAGAACTATTTAATAAGAATCGAGTAACAGTCAGGAAACTATGGGAACTCCAGGAGTAAGTAAATTTTGAGGGCTTACTTCCTTTTAATTCTCTGATCCCAGCTGGTACAAGGTGTGATCGGAGAATGGTTTAATTGTTCATGGACATCTGTCTTTGGAGCCGATTGAAAAATAATATCCTGGGCATAATATGGCCTACAGAATTTTTGACGTTTTTATATCTTTCACAATCAAGGCTTTGTCACAAAGTCGGGTAGTGAAACTCCTAAAAACTTATGGATACATTTAGAGTAGAAGGGAGTAAAAACCTGGTAATATATCAATATGCACAGCTGGAAAGCAGATGTTCAATTGAATGATCTCAGTACTTAGAAAAAGCCATTAAACCTGCTACTTACTTAAATGAGAAATCCCCATAATTTATTGTCCTCATATTTGACTTACTTCTTTTTGCTCCTTTAAATTAACTCTGGAATTATTATTTCTATTATTATTATTGTTGTTGAAGCCAA
This sequence comes from Enhydra lutris kenyoni, assembly GCF_002288905.1. Classification (NCBI taxonomy): domain Eukaryota; kingdom Metazoa; phylum Chordata; class Mammalia; order Carnivora; family Mustelidae; genus Enhydra; species Enhydra lutris. The sequence goes on from NW_019154147.1 coordinate 2,543,124, forward strand.
TTACCCTGGAAGTTTGACTCCATGCAATACAGTACACCAGCGCTCAGAAATGCCCACGGCTGCTGTCAATCAAAGTAACCTGTGAGTTACGAGTTGTTTACTGTATTGGGAAATGAAGTGATAAATGTGTGCCAACCAGTAAAATGTGACATTTAGCATTAACTATACCAACTTGAAATAGGTTTTTATTCATCTCTTGGAGTGCCAAACCGGTGCTTTAACTGAGTCCTCATTATCAAAAGAGACATATAACATTCAACCATTTAAAGTACTGGTAAGTATGCAGTTCAAACCTTTCAAAGCCTGTGCACGTGGGAGGGGAGATGACGGAGCTTCCATGGAGGCCTCCGTTCATCCTTTTCATGATTCCTGCCCAATCACGTTAGCTTCTGCGCGCTCCTTTGATTCCACCAAATTATTTGGATGAATCATTGCTTGCTCATAATATCACTAATTTAGTGAACCTGAAAGAGGATACTTCACAGTGGTTTTTATCGTCCTTAAAAAAATTAAAGCCCGGGTCTTGATAGCATTATTTAATGTACATAGTTACTTTAGGTTCACATTGCATGACTTCTTAGCCTGCGATTTACTAACAGGATTTCTTTAAGGGTCATATCAGCGGGCAAAAAGGCTCCGTATTACTAGAAACTCTTAATGAGATGCCCAAAGGAGCTGGCAAGGAAAATTCCAATTCTGAAAGGACCATTTAAGCTTGAGTACTGTGTCCCCCGCTCCAGAGGGAAAAAGATCCCTTTTCTCATAGTCTCTTATTAAAAACAAAAATTAAATGCTTGTGAATTGGTGCACTATGAGTCTAGCTATGCCATCTCCCAGAACACATAATTAGATAATTACATTTTAGACAAAAGAGTACTATAGTAATTCACAGCACAAATTCCAGCTAGGGAATAGAAATTGATACATGAAATATGTATCAATACAAATATAAATACATGCATATGTGCTCTATGCAGGCTTGAGCTATTAAGGACCATTAAAAACACTGGAGCAAATAGCTCCTGGGGATTAAGCTCTAACAGCCCTCTTTATAATCAGAAGGCAGCTAATCCCTGCTCACCTATTTGAGCGCTTCTCCTCCCTGATATAACATTAAACCATTATTTTTTTATTTGTGATGCTGCATGAGCATGCAAATATTGGCAAAAGTGCCATCCCCAAAAGATCCTGGGATAATTTCAGATTGAAAAAATTCAGAGGTTAAAAAAAAAAAAAAAAAAAAAAAAAGTGCAGCTTGGATTAGAGAATTTTTTCAAAGGTTAATTCTAGGTTAAATTCATTAACTCATTTACTCTGACTACCCCGCCTTTTCCCAGGACTGCCCCTTACTTAACTCCTTCTTCAGACTTCTTTTCCCCCACCAAAATTGCATTACCAGGTTCAGAGAATGGCTGATTTGTCGTGCTCCCTACCTGTCAATCCCCCACCTTGAGCCCGCAGCCTTTAGGCTTCTTCTATGGCAGGACTTAATGCATCTTATTTGTCTGCTAAAGTGCGAGGGTCTAGCCTCACTACGGCAAAGATACCCTCCTCTGTCTGCTCCCACCTGGGCCATTGTTGGTAATTGGAGATTTTCATGGTTCTGCTAAGGTGGGAGCTGAGACACTCTTGAATTTTTCTCTTCAGGCATTTCCTATACACATGCAGATACTGTTGGTATAAAAGCATACATAACAAATACTGAAAGCATTATATACCTCTATTTTCCTAATGGATTTCAAAGATGGAGCCTATAAGCATTTTCCCTGTTTCCAATCATAGCTACTTCTTGTGTAACAGCAATTCAGGAGGAAAATACTTAGGTACAAATCTGTTCAAGAATAAGACAAATGAACATACCTGTAGTACATATTTGCATTTAAACATATATTTGGGACTCCCGGGTGGCTCAGTCGGTTAAGCGTCTGCCATCGGTTCAGGTCATGATCCCAGGCTCGTGGGATCCAGTCCCTCATAGGCTCCCTGCTCAGCCGGGAGTCTGCTTCTGCCTCTCCTTCTGCCTATCCCCTCTGCTCCTGCTCTCTCTTACTCACTCGCTCTCTAAAATAAATAAATAAAATCTTTAAACACATACATATGTTCATGCATATACAGGCATATATTCGTATGTATTTGTATTCATATATATGACACTGCTTTTGTACACTATACTTTTGCATTTGCCCTCAGAAGCCATTTTAATGGTCATGGAGTGATGTACCACAAGGGACCCCTGCAAGAGAATCTCTTGCCATCCTGTGATTTAGAGGGCCTCAAGGATCACAAACCCACAGAAATCAAATGTATTAAGGACTATGTAGATGCCCTTCTCATTCAGGATCAAGTGGTCAGCACTGGCACACAGCACAACCTGTGATCTATGTACCCACACAGGTGGCTGAGAATTTTCAAGTTCCAAGGATATATTGCTCCACCCCTTTCTCCTATGTCCTCCACACAAAAGGTAACCATGTTCGCCTATAGCAAAGGCGAAGAGATTCTTGCATGCAGAAGTATTGTTTCCCAACAGTGCTGAGTATCCATCTTCTTGCTTCTGTTCAAATTTCCAGTCCATGGCTCCAGAACACTGAAAACTTAACAAATCATACACATGGCAGCTAAAAACCTTTTGCAATGTTAAACAATTCTTATTATTCTTGAATTTGTATGTATGGTGATATCAGTTTAACATGCATGAAATATGACACCAATCCCTGACAATGCCAACTACAGAGACATGCTAGAACTACGAATGGTTTTACTTGTATAGACACGCTATATGCAAATTAGTTAATTTTACAAAACTTGAAGTTTTACATGTATTTGTGCAATTGTTATATAATTAGAAATTCAATTTTGCATGGATTAATTTTGAATACTTAGGCGAAAATTTACTTTTGAAAACATGAAAAATAATTTTTTATTTCTTCCATTGACTTTAATTTCCATTCCTTACGTTCTTAAATTGACTTTCATTTACATACTGTTAGGAGGTTGAGAAGAAAATACAATTGCATTCAAAATATTACTATCATATTACTATTGCTAGAACAAAAATTCTGCAAAAAGGCTACTAAGTGTTTATTATAACAAGATTATTTTGCTGAAGTAAGGGTGAGAAAGATACAGTTGGAGTAATATGTAATAGTTTATGGGATTATCTACTTCTTTATTTTTTTTCCTTCTCTAAATGCTACCAACCCATTAATGGTACCTAGTCATGAACAGCAATAACTAAGTTCAACAGTCTTTTAATTTGTTGCCATTCTCTTATGTAAATAACATAGCTGAACCCAATTTTGGGGGGTATTATCATTATGAAGGTGTATTTGTCAAGGTAGAAGGATAAAACACCCTACTGTTATTTATAATTTTGAAGATATAGACATAGGATATATATTCCTGTAGCTGCTTTCTCTCCAAACTAATATTTTATTTATAGTATGATATTTAAACATGTTTTTAGAACCACTTTGAAAACAAATGCTCAATTTCATTTGAAAATTTTGATGTATTAAGTGCCATAAAACCATTCACCATACTTCTGGCGAGCTGCCATTTGGAGAGGCATGAAACAGTTCTAAGATATCTGCTGAGTGTTCCCAGTTAGCCCACCCCAAACTCTTAAGCCTTTAGAAACTTCCAGAACATATAGTCAGATGAAACTATAATTGATTTAGAGAAATCCTCAATAGCAAAAATCATTAAGCTTCAGTTCATCTTTGACTCTACAGGAACACTAGAATGGAATCTGGTGGAGGATAGAAGATTGAGTGGGCAGGTGTGGACAGGAAGGGAAGAGAGGATGCGATGACACCAGTTCCTTTACTCCAAGCTAGTAGGGTTATTTTTACAATAGTCTTCCAAGAGTAACATATTTCACAGACTTAATTCTTTCATTTGTTTAATTTTGTGTTTTTGGCTGACTTAGTATTTGTCTGTCTGCTGTCGTATTGCTGGCAGGCCTCCACAGGGGTGGGAAGGTCAGGGGCTGGCAGGTCATTTGTTACTACTGAGAGAATATTCTTGGAACTTTTGTCTAAGTATTGTGAGACAGAGACCCTAAAGATTATTGTTTCATTTCCATTTTACTACATACTAGAGAGGCATGCTAAGTGTTTTAAGGAATAGACCTATTTCAGTTAAATTTATGATTATTTTATAGTGGCATAGTTATTTTGCTTTTGAGGTATTTCACATATCCATTATTTAACATCAAATCATTTTAGGTTAAAACATCTAATAATGGTCAGGTAATAAGAATAGTCAAATACACCACAATTCTTGTTTATTTAATGGAATAAATAACTGGGGGTACCATGATTTATTGACATTTTATTTTTCTTTCTTTAATGTGGACAGCCATATTTGAATACCTATATCTAAATATCTATTTAAGAAATCAACTACTTTTCCTTATTACCTATGAAATTTACTTTATTTTAGAAAAGATGTATTTAACACTCAGATTTAGGTAACATTCTATAAAATCCTAGGTCTTTTTAGTACATAAATAAGAGTGAATAAACTTGCATATTATTTTCCCACAGAAAAATCTTAAAATTAAAGACAAATTAAAGCATCTAAACTTTACCTGATTGTATGCAATTAACTAGAGCCATAGACAAAAATTAAAGAGCTACCAATAATTACCAATACCGTGACTTTTTTTCTTTCCTATCACTACACCCAACTGTTTCTCTAAATAACCTTATTCTGTTGCTAAAGCAAATATTATGGGTGCTTTTTCAAGGTTATTCTCAGAAGTGCAGTTTTCATTTAATATGATGTAAATTTATCCTCTAGCTTATTTCTTAGAAAAAAACAGGAATTACATTATCTTCAAGGTTAAGGAAATTAATTAGCAAATGGGTGTGACACAGTGAGCAGAAGGAAAATAATAGAGAAAAAAATTTTTTCTTCCTATTAGGTAGGACTGTGAATTATATGATTCACTGGTACCTAGTCTATATAATCTGAAATAGTACCAAAAATTATGATTATTAATTTGCCTACCATAAAGATATCATTAGGGGTCATATTTAGTACTGTGTACAGAAATAAGTTTTGACTTTTCCACTCACAGATGAATTTCACCAATTTGCAAAAACCATGTATTCTTTTATTATGGATAAAGTCTTTCTTTACTGAAGGCCAACATTTATACTCTCTCATACTGATATATATATATACTTTTAAATTCCTTTCTTTTTTATAAAGAAAACAAGGTATTAATATAGGCTGAAATGTTCACCCCATAAGTTATTAATGCCCATAAGATATTAATGAATATCTTTAAATACACAATATTTAAATGATACTGTTTTTGATTCTACTAAGTATAATTTTTCACTAAGCTACATATTATTTTTAAACCTTCATAATATATTTCCTTTTGTTATAGTTAGTTGTGCATTATTGTTTCCATAATGAGTGTTTAATTCTTCCATTGATACTTTTGCATTCTTTATAAAGTAATGAGTTGAAAAAAGGAAGGGGAGGATGGGAAGAAGAGAAGAAAGGAAGAAAGGAAAAGAAGGAGAAATGGAGAGAGGAAGGAAGGAAAAGAGGGAAGGAAGGAAATGTGCTGATACTGTTACATAAATTAATGTGAACCAGGAGGACCGCTGTGGTATTGGCAATCGAGATTCTGATACTCAGAGTAGTGGATATAGAAAATAATGTTTTACACAGAGCAATGACTGAACCAAATCTCTTCCTACTTCCATGTAACATATAAATAATTTGTTTGGCTTTTTGACATCAACTTGTCTAATTAGCACAACTACATAGGGCAGTATTTTGTTCAGCTTAAAATCTACCATAGTCCTTGTTCTTGAATGCCAAGAAAATACTAATTTTTCAACTACCCTTACTTAGAAACAAGACAACAAAACTATCTTGGTATAAAAACTTCTGCGCTTCTGGGGGCGCCTGGGTGGCTCAGTGGGTTAAGCCGCTGCCTTCCGCTCAGGTCATGATCTCAGGGTCCTGGGATTGAGTCCCGCATCGGACTCTCTGCTCAGCAGGGAGCCTGCTTCCCTCTCTCTCTCTCTCTCTCTGCCTGCCTCTCCGTCTACTTGTGATCTCTTTCTGTCAAATAAATAAATAAAATATAAAAAAAAAAAAACTTCTGCGCTTCTGTTTTACCATCCTTTGTTATTGTTACCCCAAAGGATAATATAACTCTCTAATTGAATAGGATGTTAGTGTTTGCAGAGTAATCATTTTAAGCATTTGGATCATCACTTGAATTTTTTTAAAAATAAATACGTTGCATTTTCTAATGTGTATGAAAATCAAATCAAATGGTAATTCACATATCAGTTTTTCCAGTTAGCATGATTCTTTTCAACCAAATGTATTACAATGTTTTTTGGTAGTTCATGCAACAACTCCAAGAATATGGAAGTGATACAGGTTGGTATTATTGGAAACTCCATTACAAATGGAAGAAATTAAGAAAAGCAGCCTGTCCAAGGTGATGCAGTCAGTCCATCAGTCTTGGCATTAGAAATAGAGGGAAATCTCTTACTATAACTACAGCAATAGAAGAATTCACACAATTATTCTAATCATAACTTTGGATCAAATATAACAATTTAATTCCAGCCTCTGTCAATCCTTCAGATCGGTGGGTGTAGACAGATGGAGGATATCGGATTTATTGAAAAGTAAATATCAAAAGGAGTGGGATGGTTTCGAACAATACATATAGGTATAATTTATATTTGTTAAAACACCATGCTGCAGAAATTGAAATTCACCAGGATAATAGTGCTTTTCACATATCTGACAACATAAATAACATCTGAAATTCCATAATAATGTGTACTAACGTTTTTATTTGCACTTGCACAATACTCTAAAAATATGTCTAACTGGAACTTCTGAACATGCAGACTAACAGTTTGTAGTTGTTTCTTAGAAGCATATCTTTGTGCTTCGTGTAACATACTCTTCATAATATCTTTCAGAAGTGTTTCACAAAACACGAACCACTTCTGGAGGAGCAGCTTCATCTCAGCATATTTAACAACCACTTCAACTGCCATTTAAATCACAGTGAAAATATACTGTAATGACAATCCTTAACATTTTATATGGTTTACAAACCAGTGTTAACATCTTTATAAAATCTTTAATAAAGGAGATGAGGCAAGGCCTCTCAAAAATTAAAAAAGATCTATTTATATAAAGCAATTCAAAGTGAATTTGTATTTAATATCTGTCACCCACAAATTTTCAGAACATATTGAGCCCAATCAGTCTGATATCTAGTATACTGAATAGGTTTTTTTGATAACTCTATTTTCCAAAAAATGTCTTTAGTGGAACTACGTTACCATCTATTATTAGCATACAATGGCCATTGTATATGGGAGCCACTGGATTAAACTGTGGAAACTCTCATATATTAATAAGAATTGAACCTTCCCAAGAGTATATTCCAAACATTTTGATGTTTAAGTCCTTTTTTCCACAAAAGACATTTAGGGACTCTTTTTCCACAAAATGTCCCTAAGAGACTGTATAGAGAGACACCTGGGTGTCTCTGTCAGTCAAGCATCTGACTCTTGGTTTCGGCCCAGGTCTTGATCTGAGGTTTGTGACATCAAGCCCCATGTCAGACTCTGTGCTTAGCGGGCAGTTGGCTGGAAGATTCTCTCCTTCTATCTCTCTAAAATATATAAATAAATCTTTTTTTTTTTTTAAGAGAATATACAGAAATAAATCTCAATGAGTAATTTTGGTTCAGTTATTTATACAGTTCCATAAGTTTTATTGTTATTACTATTGCATCTTAAAGTCCTAGATTTTCCATCTTGATTTTATAACATCATTGAATAGTTTTATTTTTCAATAGAGTATTAGTATTTTTTATGTTTCCGTTTCCACAACAAAGTTACTATAATAAAGTATACTTTAAATAGTGAATGTACACATAATACAATTAAATAATGATTTAAATATAAGACTACATAACCTTCCCCAAGTTAATCTGATTGATTTTCTGGATTATTTAAAATCTACAAAATAAGTATATTTTCCAAAAAATATTGACCCATAAGAAATAAACCTGATATAGTTATCTTAAGCTGTATCCTAAACCTGATATGGTTATCTTAAACACAGGAACATTTAACATAAAATAACTAGTTCTTATGCCTATATGATACCATTTGTAATGTATGTAGTTTAATGTTTAAAAAAAAAACTTCTTTGGAAAACATTTGTTGATGACCTATTATACGTCAGAAATAAGAACAATCTAGTAAATCTGATAGAATGTCTATTTTTTTTTTAAAGATTTTATTTATTTATTTGACAGACAGAGATCACAAGTAGGCAGAGAGGCAGGCAGAGAGAGAGAGAAGGAAGGCAGGCAGAGAGAGAGAGAAGGGGAGGCAGGCTCCCCGCTGAGCATAGAGCCCGATGCAGGGCTTGATCCCAGGACCCTGGGATCATGACCTGAGCTGAAGGCAGTGGCTTTAACCCACTGAGCCACCCAGGTGCCCCTAGAACGTCTACTTTAACAGCGTTTTTGTGTTTAGTAGTCAAGACAACTAAAGCAATAAATTCTGAATTTGAATGATGCAGTTAGAAGAATTGTACATAAGAAAACAAGTATTATCTAAATTTGCCTTCTACCTTTTTTCCAACTATACCAGGCAAACCAATGAATTCTCAGAAGAGTTAAATTTAAATATTTTATATGTAAATATTAAAGTTTAATTATCCAATTGAGTTAAATATGTACTTTTTTAGTAATTTTTTTCCCTACTCCTTTGAAGATGTTCTTTTTTTTTTTTAAGATTTTATTTATTTATTTGACAGAGAGAGAGAGAGAGACAGAAAGAGAGGGAACACAAGCAGAGGAAGTGGGAAAGGGAGAAACAGGCTTCCCTCTGAGGAGGGAGCCCAATGCAGGGCTAGATCCCAGAACCCTGGGATCATGACCTGAGCGAAAGGCAGATGCTTAATGACTGAGCCAGCCAGGCCTCCCAAAGATGCTATTTCCATCTAAGGTAGGAGAAAATGCTTCAGGGTCAAATTTAAGGGAAATTGTTAGTTGGGGAATTGTTTTCTTAAAGGATAGCAAATTTCTTTTTTAAGATTTTATTTATTTATTTGACAGACAGAGATCACAAGTAGGCAGACAGGGAGGCAGAGAGAGAAGAGGAAGCAGGCTCCCTGCTGAGCAGAGAGCCTGATGCAGGGCTCGATCCCAGGACCCTGGGATCATGACCTGAGCCGAAGGCAGAGGCTTTAACCCACTGAGCCACCCAGGTGCCCCAGGATAGCAAAAATTTTGATAAGCAGAGAAGAAAGACAGGTGAAATAGTGTCCAACTACTTCATTAAGACATTTAATACTTTTAACAATAATGATCTCACTTATTACATTTCATGAGTTTTTATGGACATTTAAGTTCATAATAAGGTGAGATATTTTACAAAGCAAAGATTACTATTAAAGTAGCAGCTGTTTTTACTTTTAGAAATCAACATATAAACACATTACTTGCAGAAATAAAAATGATGAAAAGGGCATGATAAGCAATATATATTAAGGATTTCATTTATAAAATATTCACATAGAAAATCCTTTAAATTCCCCCCTCTCTCTTGGGTATATGGTAGGCTACCAAATGACACAATTCTTTATAATTTCCTCTCCTCAAGAGGTAGAGTCTGTCTTCCTCCTTGAGTCGAAACTGGCCTTGCTGTACATTGTTTTGGTGGGAATGATGTGCAAGTTCTGAACCAGCTCACTAAGAGCCTTTTATTGCAACTTAACCCTTTCAAGAGTACAAGCCCAAATTAGCCTGCTGGATGATAGAGGCCATGTGGAGGAGGACTAAGGCATCCCAGCCAGCTTAGCCTGATTCTCATGATACACAGAGGTAAACAGGAAGATGACAAGATCCACCCAGTGGAGTACAGCTCAGATTGCTAACCGTACAACCATGAGCTAAAAAATGTTAAGTCACTAAGTGTTAGTGTGGTAGTTGTCACTCAGCAAGTGTCAGCTGACACGGAGCACTAGAAAAATAAATAAATAAATAAATAAAAATAAATAAATAAAAGTATTCATTTTACCAAACCAAGATGTTTCTACCTAAATGGTAACAATCCCCCTGAAAAGAACTGAAGCCTTTTCTCTTCTCTACAAGATCTGTGAAAGTAGTTCATGCTTAATTGGAAAGATATTAAGGGTATTTATAAATGACTTAGACATTAATGAAACATGGAACACAATATGTGCTTTAAAGTTTTTGATCAGTTGGAAACATCATCATTAACATGTGGTTCCTTACCTTAAGGCCTAATACCGTCAACATCCTCAATACTGTAAAGGAGACAAAGGTAGTGCAGAGGGCGTGGGCAAGGGAGAAAGCTTTAAGTGGTGGGAGCTTATGGTGAGGAAGCTATCCTAAGGAAGATGTAAATAATACATTACTCTGGTACTTTATTCCCCTAGCTGGTGATCTGTTTGCTAAAGAGATTTACAAATTGCCTTAGACATCACTTTAGATGTCATTAGTATCTGCATTGCCAAAACTCACATAGTTTTTTTTTTTTAACAACTTCCAATATTTCTACATTTCCTCTACTTTAGAGTACTACTTTGCCTCAGCAAAGTCTACTGACTTGGAGCTAAATGTATTAGCATGTCTGTGCTGAAGTTTCCGAAAATTGCACAGAAATAACTGGATGAAGCAATAAGTATTTGTGGTCACAAAGGTCATAACAGCTAAAACAACAAGGAATGTTTTGAAGAGTAGCTGTCATGTCTAAAGATAAAATATATCAAGTGAGAACTCCTTATTAGAACTGAAAAAATATATCCATGCCTACCAACCCTTATACAAGAGTCAAGACAGCCTTAAAAAGCTCTGTGTAGACAAAAGTGTGAAGGGAAACTTCCACCCATGTTTTCTTACTTCACACTTCATAAAATGTTCACCTTCAGAGACGACAAACATAGCTGATGAAAAATTAATGCAAAGACTGAATGATGAGACCAAGAAGTCAAAAGATACAGGTTGCTCTGGATAAGACACTTCATCTTCAAATCAAGTCTCCCAGGCATATCAAGAATTTTTTGTATCAGCATCACAATTTTGCATTTCTGAGTAAACTGACTTGGTAGTTATAATGCCGATCACGCATTTTCCGAAGAAGAAAAAAAATGAAGACCCTTCAGTTGGTAAGATATTTTTTAAAAAGGAAAAATTCTATGATTAAAACTGGATGTTGAATAACTATAGGTTAAAAAAAAGTGTGAATATTCATTTATTTGTTCAGTAGTCTTCTATGGAAGTGTGCACGTTGATTGTATTATGGAGAAACCTCACAGGAAGGATCCCACGGGTCTTTTGGTTTTAGCTTTCTCATACGGAAATTTGGATTTATATTTTTCTCTTGGTTAAAACTAATTTCCCTTATAATCTAAATCATATATATTTTCCCAGCTAAAATACGGACTTGCTTTTCAATTTTTTCCCTTATAATTTATATTTCAGCAGACTGAGCAATTGGTGCCGTAACCGCTCAATGCCATCTTCCTGCTGGGATGGGGTTCATGCTGAGACTGCAGAGCCGTGTACCGACCACTTACTTCACCCAGGACACCTTGTTAGAAAAATTATAATCACAAATCAATGAAAAACTGCAAAAGCTACTAATGTTTTTCTTCCCGAAACAAGAAAATTAATCTCAGGAATGCAAGAGAATTATTTTAAGATAAGGTTGCTACATTAATATGTTTGAGAATAAAAGCACAAATAACATTTAAAACCCACTTTAAAATAGCATATTTATGTAAAACTTCAAATTTCTTGTTGTCCATATTTAAGTAAACCTTTTGGTAATAAGCTATGGAGCCAAAGGGGTTAATTTTTTTAAAGCAAATGCAATTATGAAAAAAATAGGTACTCAAAATTATTCAATTGATTTTCCTTATGAAATAAGTATTAAAACTATAGTTTTACAATAGGAAAATTAGAAAATCATACCTTAAACAACTATTCAAACATAGCATAACTAATGACAGGACAAGTTGAAATTATGCAGTTCATAACTAATCCAATATGATGTATACACAATGAAGTTTAATCTGAATCTAATTAAGCCTTTATACTTCTGGTTAACAAGATACATAAGAGATGAAGAAACAAGCAACACAATGAGGAAATAATCAGACAAAGTTCAAACATGCAACATTCTACAAACCACAGGCTTAGACTCTTCAAAAGATCGTATTACAGAAAAAAGAGAAGGAAAAGATAGTTGGGGAGGAGAAATTAAAATGGACTTAAGAGACATGGTAATTAAAAGCAATATGTGAACCTATCTGAGCTCAGGGGGGAAAAAATGCTCTAAAAAATATATGGGCCAAATGGGATATTTGTATATGATTTAGATGTTAGATGACATTGGGGAATCATTGTTAATTTTTCTGAATATGATAATGGCATTTTAGGAAAATGTCCTTGCTCTTAGGAGATGCATGCTGAAATAGACAGAAGTATTATAACTCCACAGCATGCATATGGACAGTGTGTGGGGGGATGGGTGACTTATTATGCATACAGAGCTCCCAAAATGCTAACTACTAATGAACCTAGATGAAGAATCTATAGGCATTTATTATGCTATTTTTTTCAGTTTTACATTGTGTTTAAAGATTTTTTATAAGATATATTTAGAAACAAAAATCTTATATTTCCATATATGTATACATGTAAAAGAAGCAAATATTTATTTCAAAAATATCAGCAAATTAGACAAAATAATACAGCTTCTATTTCAGAAAAAGAAAAAAGAAATTGTGCCACAATCTATGAGCTTTTATCTTGACTATACAGCCATGTTGTTAAGTATCCCAATTCCTCTGGCTCTTGCCTCTGGAATAGAGTTGGTGTTGTTCCTTGTGCTGAGATGGTCCCATTTACTTTTGCTTCCCTATATCATGAGGGTAGGATAGTTAATCAATACTTCCTATAGGGCCATGAAGGAAATGAGCTTTCAGAATCATTTAATTCCATCCTTCTCTCAAAAATCTTCTGATCTCTAAGTTCATTTCTCAAAGGAAAACAATGGTCAAGAATTAAAAAGGTGTCCAAATTGCTCAGAGGGAATATACCCACTTTAATACCCACAAATCTATTTATAGGACTATTTGTGCATTGAGTATGGGTAACTTTAGTCCTTAGAACTCAATCAAGTCTGGTTTAGTTAATTTAATCAATTCTCTTGATTTTAAAAATGTGAATGCCTGTTTTGCAATTCTGGTGATAAAATTTCCTCCTCTCTTTCTGCCGTAAATGTTTGTTGAGCACCACTAGGTCATAGGCATGCTACTAGGAGCTGGAGATAAAAACCAGATTATTGAGTTATTTATTGATTATTTTCTCACCCTTCTCCTTCTCTGTTTCATTCCCCAGACTATACATATTCTGCCAGAGTAACATGTCTCTCCAGTATCATTTCAAACCTCCTTCTTCCTCGATCACCATATAGAAATGGAATGTTTTAAGAGAGTATAAATATTTTAGGAAAAAAATCCCTGTGTTGCATTTAACAGTACAATTATTATGACACAGCAGGAAGCTTGCTGCTCCCATCAAGAATAGCAATCTGCGTCTCACTCCCCAGGCTCTGAAAGAGGCCCAAAAGGGAAGGCTTACTGGTGAAGCATGGAGGGATGTCAAACAACAGCCATGTGAGCCAGCCCTGGTGTGGATTGTCCGTGCCTGTATGACTGGAAGGTAAGGAAGCAGAGCTCTCATTTCTGCTCCAGAAAATTCATGGATAACAACAGTGGCCAATGTACTTGGAAGCCTACTCAACAGGCACGACTCTCCGATCTTGATAACACGTTTCCTTTTTTATTGGATTTCCATGGGCTTTTGGGGAGGTTGGTTTCCTTCTTAGGCACATTGACTGAATTATAATTGATCAAGCCAACCATTTTGTATTATTCCCTTTATCAATATCTGATTTAAGAAACAATTCCAGGAAGTCCTGGATGGCTCAGTCAGTTAGGCAGCTGCCTTTGGTTCAGGTCATGATCCCAAGATCCTGGGATCGAGCCCCATGTCAGGCTCTATCCTCAGTGGGGGGACTATTTCTGCCTCTCCTTCTGCCTACTGTTTTCCCTTTTTGTTCTCTCTCTCTCAAATAAAGAAATAAAATATTTTTAAAAAAAGAAACAATTCCAACCAACAACTCAATAATAGAAAACTTCTGGTAGGGATGTTTTTCCTTGTGGATGAAAATGTGCAATGGAATTAGCATTCATATCTTTCTTCCAGTGATATCACTATGTTACCTGAAACTGAGACAGGCAACCTTTAACCTAAAAGGAACCAGCCCATGAGGGCATGCTTAGAGAGCAAAACAGGAAGATGTATAATACAGGAGTTACATCCTTGAACATCATTGAACTGCTGAATTAAACAAACCTGGAACTACTCTACCTCCAGACTCATATTTTATGAAATAATAAATTTTCCTTACTTAAGCCAGCTGAGTTCAGGTTTATTGTTTGTTGATAGAAGCATCCTAACTTATCCAAATAGAAGTTTCATTATAAATTTTGGGTCCAGATTTGGGCATGGTATGATAACCCGTTGTCAAGCAAGTGAAAAAAAAAAAAGAAAAAAAAAAAGTAAGACCATGAACAGGATCCACACATTCGGTCAAAGGACTTAGGTCAATTACTGAGCAAGTCTACATGGGGAGGGAGAGCTGAGCTGCAAATCACAGAGTCAAGAAATAACATCTCTGGACTATGCATGTGAAGTCTGTCAAACGTCAGTCCATGATTAGTATCAGAAATGTCAAGGTGAGATAATGAGATACCATGAGGTAGTAAGATCAAAAGAATATGTCCATGTGCAGGTAACACAGCAGGGGAGACTAGGCAGGAGCTCATCATCTGAGACTTTTCTTGACAAGAAGCAAGCCCTCAGGGCAGTCCTGCCATCCATTAGAGAAGAAGGAGCCCCTAGAGTTAGAGTAACCAAGTAAGACTTCTGGGTTGGAACTAAGGCCTGTCTACTCAATTACCATGGAACTATGGAAGGATATGAGTTATGATTTGGGGAAAATAGGTTGTTATGCATCTTTAAAAAGGGATGAGAAAGGTGAGCAGAAAATCATGAGCATAATGTAAGAGTCACTCCTTATCCACAGTTTTCCTTTCCATGGGTTCAGTTACCTGGGTCAAACACAGTCCTCAGAAGGAGGTGATCCTCCTTCTGAGGAATCCTGTCAGTAATAGCATAAACCTATATCCCAATGCCTACATCATTCACCTCACTTCATCTCATCCCATAGCATTTTATCACCTCACATCATCATAAGAATGGTGAGTACAGTACGAGAAGATATTTTGAGAGAGAGAGCACATTCATATCATGTTTACTACAGTACATTGTCACAATAGTTCTATTTTTATTATTAGTTATTGTTGTTCATCGTATTGTGCTTAACTTATAAAGTTTGTCATAGGTATGTGCTTATGTATAGGAAAAAACTTATATGCATATATAGGGTTGGGTACTATTGGCAGATTTAGGCACTCACTGGAGGTCTTGGAATGTACCCCACAAATAGGGAGCTAATATATGTTAAAGATAAGTGACAGGGCATCCGAGTGGCTCAGTCGGTTAAGCATCCTACTCTTGATTTCAGCTCAGGTCATGACCTCAGGGTCCTGAAATCGAGCCCCACATCAGGCTCTGTGCTCAGTGTGGAGTCTGCTTGAGATTCTCTCTCTCCTTTTCTCTCTGCTCCTATTCCCGTTCCCTGCTCACACTCTCTAAATACATACTTACATACATACATACAAGATAAGTGATACCAAGTGTTCCACACATTTTAAAGAGGGAGGAATTAGGATCAATACACAAGGTGAGTGAGGAGATACCATTCACCTGTGCTATGATTAGGTGTCATGCTTTGCTGAAGATAAGAGAAACAGTATCCCAAAAGTGAGGCCAGAGGGTAGTGGGGCTTAGTTTGGTCTGTCTGAACACATTGGAAGGTTGCTGAGGGATGGAGCGTGGGAAGAGATTGAGTGAAAGATACTGGTCTGGGACTTGGGAGTCCGTTCCAGGCAGCAAAAGAGTCTACCTCTGTTGTCACAATAGAGCAAAAATAGTACTCAAGTCATGTAACCCCATTTTTTATGCTCTTTGAGGTCCAGAGACTCGGGCTGTTTGCTGCCACAGGAGGCCACCACAATATCTCAAGTGTCTGTGTTCTTTACAGATAAGTAGTTGACAATAAAGGGGGCAGAGGAAACAATGCAGGAGCCCCACAGACATCGCTGAGCCACTGAGTGACTCAATATTTTGCCTCAGGGGCTGTAAGAAACACGGAGCTGATAGTATGGGGAGACAGAATAACCATCCCTATTTATGTAAACTCAGAGCTCACTCAGGAGGACGTAAAGAGACCCTGTGGTCAGAGACCATGAAGACAGGCAGCAGGAGGAAGTGGTGGGAGGAGCTAGGAGAGACAAAGGCTGGAGGAAAGTGAGCTGGAGCCATGCCCAGTGCACTTTTCATCCTGAATTCCTAGCAGATTGCCTGCCACACAGCAGGTGCTCAATAAATAATTGTTGGGTGAATGATTCAATTAATCGAGGATGTTTCGTAGCACATTATGATCTAAGGGTAATACTTCACAGTGAGAAGTGTAGGTTATTGCTGCATTCCACAAGCTGACCTGAAGTTTCTTGGCCACTGTATCTTCAACATTTTAAGCTGGCCATATTTCTTATTTTATAAAATGAAATAAATGCTAATGTGCTAGCAAGGGAATGTAAACAAGTGTTGTTAGACAAATTCAATGTGACTAAAAAGAAACAGTAGCAGGTGGATGAAAGTGGGCCCAATTAAGATATATTTGCTTTTGTGCCACAGATTCTATGCTTTTCCAAATAGAACTGTTTGATGCTAAGGGAATGGAGACTATTTTTGACTCATAGTTGGTTTGTTGTGTGTGTGTGTGTGTTTTTTTTTTTTTGTAAATCTGTGAGAAATATACTTTCTCATCGATATTTTATGCTGTTCTCTTTTCATACTTTGCTTTTGTGATGCTTCCTCTAAAGATGTTTTGTTCATTTTTATTTTGTGCCATTGTTTATGCTGAATTTGTTGTTATTTTTGCATTTACATTCCGCAGAGAAATGATACTTAGCATAAAATCCCAGAACCGCATCAGGATAAAAGAGGTAATTTATAAACACATAATAGTCGTTTTTGATACTTTTCATCATTAGTCAAGCTGAGAGAACAAATTGGAATTTGAGCTTCTGGTGGGCTTTCTGAAGGGATCCTCAGATAAATGTAGCCAAAGATAAAAGATAATTCCAATTAAAAGATAATGGATATTATACACAATTACGGCTGTGGCCAAGTCAAAGCACTTTGAAATTAAATGTCTTTGTGTGAGAAACCACAGTGTTAAATAAAATAATCAACAGAAATTTATTTCTACTTTCTTTGCTCCCAATCTACTTACACACTCATTCCCTGTTTGGTAGGAAGTTACAATTCTGATAAAAGGAAGCAAAAACTTCCCAACCTGGAGTAAACATTAGCATTTAAATTAGTATAGCATTAAGATTGTTTAAAGTGTTTAAACTATAACATGCGATTGTGTTTATGTTCATTGAATTCTGCTTATTTAGAGCCCCAAACTGGAAAGCTTCTGTATGGTATATAAAATCTGACCCTGATGCTGGCTCCTCTGTAAATCTTCTGTGTGCAATTACTCTAGAAAATAGCACTTTTATGAGAAACTATGATAAAATATATATGAGAAGAAATCATGGGATTACCACTTTAAATAATATGGCTACCACATAGCACTTCACAGGCCTATACCTGAGACACAGAATCGTAGCAGAGAGAAGAACAGTGGAGCAACAAAATGAGGAAAACATGAGCGCTGTTTAATTCCAGCAAAATCACTAGAATCTCATGACATATGAATGTGTCAGGTGCAGATGTTAAAAAAAATTTTAGAACTTTTTTTCTTGATAGCATGTTGACTCTCTAACATCACAAATGATAAACTGGGGTTCCTCTAGTGTCATGTGAAATTTGTTATTTTTGTGTATAGTTTCATGGGTGGGGGGGATAGCAAAGGCAGAAATATGTAGATGAAATAGAGTCGAGATTACCATGGTTTATCACTACATGCCTGATTCAATTCAAAATCCCACAATCTCCTCAATCTCTGAAACCACTTAACCCTTTGTCCTGTGGATCTTCCCTATGTGCCACTGAAGCTCTGTGGCCAGCAAGTGCAGGTTTTCCCAGTTGTCACTGCAGAAAAACAAATCAGAGCACTGGATTCATCTTGTTTTGTTCTATTAAGGCTCTGATGGGTCAAGTAAATAATGGGAGCCACTGCATCTCCCCAAGAACTGGCTATGTGGAGATATGCCTATGAATTTAATCCCTTTGTTTTTGTCCAGTCCCTAAATTTCAACACATGAAATGGGAGGGAGGATTTGAAATTATAACTGGCTATCAAGACACTCCCCAAATTGGGCTTGGGGGACATTTTGGGAAAGGGTACAATAGGGCCCCTAATGTTTATTGCTCCCACTGCAAAGAATACAATTAAGGCCCCTTAATGTTTATTGCTCCAGCTCTGAAAGAATACCATTAAGTCAGAAACATCACCTGATGGCATCCTCATCAAGCCACACTCCATGAGCACAGATGGGACATTATGTAACAAAAGAGAGCGGGGCTGCTCACCCGGCTGCATTTGGAGAACTGTATCAGGAACCTTTTCTTTAAACAAATCCAATAACACGATCATGGGGCAGCCCACCTCCCCCTCCATCACCATCTTGTAAACTCTGTGGTAACCTGAACAGCACTGCATTAATATTCATGATTCATGATCTTAAAAAAAAAAAAGAAAGAAAGAAAGAAAGAAAGAAAGTAAGAAAGAAATACCAACACTGTATGCTCTGCTGTATTAATGTGTCTAATGAGAATAAATTAAAACCCAGCTGAGACATGACCCTGAACCTTTTGCTTCCTCTTAACTGTCAGTTTGACTTTCCTGAGCACTGTGATCAACTGCATTCTAAGTGGAAGTTGACACTGGCTCAACTTTCTGCGAATGCAGGTGAAATGGAATGGGAACTGCCTGAAACTCAATGCTGATGTAACCTGGTTCTGCACCATTACCTGTAATCTGTGTCTTCAGCTCTGTGTAGCTCCAATTTCATTTCTTTAATAGCATGGCTTTTGATAAGAATCTTCTCTTCTCTCCCCCCTTCCATTGCCAAGTTCTCTTTGTGGTGCCGTCGCTAACTTCTTATACAATGCAACTTCATTTCTCTAAGAAATTCCCATCAGTGGTCTTTAAGAGCAGGTTAAGGGGCTGTTAAATCTCAAATTTTCTAGAATGATTTTGTTACTTAAGTAGTCTTCCTCCTATTTCCACTGTAGTCAATAAGAGCCTTGTTTTAAGGCACTTAATGTTTAACGCTGTATGGAGAGTGTGCCTTGAATCAGACTAAACAAGAGACACTTTTTATTCCTTTATGATATCAACACCATTTTAAGAGAATGTCTGCCATGGGTCCTATTTGTTATTCCTACTTAAATCAATAAAGACTCTGAAAAATACAGGAAGCTTTGCCAGCTATGCGCTTACAAATATTAGATGAGAGGTTCATAGACAGCAGATCATCCATAAGCTGGTTCTCAAGCCTCTGTTGTCATATGCTTCATGACTTGTTTCATTATCTGTCACTGCTACTTTATGTTGGCTATTTCTTTCTGAACCCCTCATAAACAAAATCCTTAATGATATATAGACCAAGTGAATTCATTTACCAAAAAAAAAAAAATAGAATACAAGATTTTATATAAACCAGAAAATCAAGTATCTTACTGCAGGATTTCTGTAAGATATAATAGCCCGCTACAGTTGTCTCACAATTTCTAGTTAGATCAGTGCTAGAGAGATAGAAACCTAGCAATGTGGATACCAGATTCTTCCTAATGATTTTTAGAAATGGTAGGTAACTGAACTATTAAAACCATAGCAATTAGATTAAGTGACAAAGAGTAAATGACATAGTGAAGCACTTTCCAAGTGTATGGTTCTTGGATCTGATACTTCTCATGGATACAACCTTAGGCTAAAATAACTTATCATACATTTTTCATTGCATGATTAAGATGAAGACTGTTATGTGGCAGTTCTTAACACATAATCTTAAGGGAGTTCATACAATTTTCATAGAACATAATATTCTTTCTTTCTAATAGAGTAATATAGATGTACCATCATTTATTGGGAATGAAATGGGTACAGTCCAAGGAACAATTTTTTACCAAGAAACTTAAAGTATAGAAGGAGAAAATTTTATAAGTACACACATTACTGAAGTATGAAATGAAAATTTGAAAAAATTGAAACAGTCTTTTATTTTCGTTGTTAACATGTGGGTGATAAATGAGATATAACTTAAGGTCTTGCTAATAACCATAAAATAGGCAGAAAAGTATTATAATGGTAAAAACATAAAAGAACATAATTTCTCATACACATAAAAATTCAATACAGGTGACCATCTTACATGAAGAGGTAGAGGGATGCAGTAGCTTCCCATCTAATGGATCCACCATCCCTTAAGACCTCATGGTCATTTGTATCAAGGGGGAGGGAAAATAATTTTCTCTCTAACCTTCTAGGTTCTTGACTGTTTTAATAATTTAATTGACATGAGACAGATTAACAGGAAAAAAATTAACTTTGTACATATGAAAGCCCCATACAAATATGGAACTCAAAGACAATCAGACAAAATAGATTAGGCCAAGGAAGGGAAGAGGGGTCTGGAAGTTCAAAGAGAAGCAAGACAATTCACAGGAAGATGAGAAGAGCAAATGTTTGATAAATAAATGTTTGTCCTGCCATGCAGACAAGTCTTTCAGATGAAAAAGTTTTCTCTGATAATAGCTCTCTTTGTGGTACAGGCCCCCTTTCTAAATCACTTTAGACAATTAAAGGGGAGTTAAAAGCTTCTCCTAAGACTGCTGGGTCTTGATTGCCTTCAGCTCCATGCCAAGGTGGCACATTTTGGGGTGGCATAGTCTGCACCCCTTCACACTTCTTAAAAGCCTTGGAATAGAAATAGCACATATGGCTTCTACTCATTTCATTGGCTAGAGCTCAATACCAACACTCCTAACTGCAAAAGAAGGTAGGAAATAGATCCTAATTGTGGCCCAAAAAGAGAAGAAAATGAATTTTAATGGAGAAGTACCTCGTGCTTCCATTTATGGTTAAAGTATTATGAAATCAAAAAATTCTTCACATCAAATTTTATTTCCCTTTAAATAGGATTCTTTGAAATAAGAATGTAAGAGTAACTAAAAAGAGGGAAGACAAGAGAAACTCCATAAAGAGCATACCTGAAGTTGAAATCAGAACTTTACAGTAGTACAAATAAAGCATGATACATAATTGTACTAGACACACTTGGAAAGTGAGTACTGGGGAACAAAAGAAATGGAAAGTTGGGGGGAATACCCAATGTTGCGTTGTCTGCCTATGAATGGCAGAAGAATAAGAGACTGATTCAGTCCTTTTTGGCCATCAGGAAATAACTAATATGACTGAGAACTGGTTTAGACCAGAAAGGAGGGGACATGAAATCAAGTTCAGTATGGATAAAGTAGGAAAGTGGTGAAAAAATGAAAGTCAAAGATCTTCTAAGCCAACAATTCCATCAGCAGTAAGTAGCTGGAGAATATAAAGTGAGAAGTCCACAAAAATGTAATTTCAAGGTAAGATGCTGGAAAAGAAGTAAATTTTTTTGATGTATTTGTGAGATGGGGTTTGGGCAGTGGGTGCCTGAGTGAAGATAGGGATCATAGGAAGAGAGGACACTAAGAACTTGGGAAGGCAGGATGTTCAGAGGCATCAGTATCAACATGGAAGATTCTAATGGTGATGGAAAGAATGGATTCACCAGGTGAAATTGGTACCAACAATTAAGGCAGTGAGGAAAAAATTTCAACCCACTTTTGGATTTTTGAGTTGAAAAGGAATATACTCTAATGAAGATAGTCATGAGAAATGAAGGTTTGTTAAGGACAATGTTTTGCCACCTTATCAAAAATATAATTTAGAATTCTTGACAATATAATTTTGGACTCATGCCATATTTCCATTCACTGAGGTAGCAAAATAAAGTAAAACACACACACACACACACACACACACACACACAACTTTGGGACAAACATTTTTAATTAGATGTAAAATACAATGTCTTAACTCATTTCTCCATGAACCCAAAAAACGGAATCCTAATTGTATGGTATTACATTTAGATGTATTACATTTAGAATTAGGGATAATAAGGAAGAACAAAATGTAAATATATAAACAGTGTTTTTGTCTTTAAATCTATTCCAATTTCATAACCTTAGTATTTTTTGTTAAGTAAAAAATGCTTATTGAATATAATTACTTACTGCCAAATAATGATGGATAAAATATAACCTTATTTTTTATTTATTAAAAGCATAATAAAAACAGCTGTTAGTTATTTTTAGCTGCCTATAAGATTATGAATGTGTGGGACACTCTAATAAATTATTTGGCTAATTAATCTTTGTTTCCATAAACTTTAGATGTATAATTATA
Source organism: Enhydra lutris kenyoni (assembly GCF_002288905.1). Classification (NCBI taxonomy): domain Eukaryota; kingdom Metazoa; phylum Chordata; class Mammalia; order Carnivora; family Mustelidae; genus Enhydra; species Enhydra lutris. The sequence goes on from NW_019154147.1 coordinate 2,565,839, forward strand.
GTCTGTAGTGATAGCACATGGAAGGATCAGAGAAGCTTTCCTGGATAAACATACACTTTGATGAGAGTAGAAGAGTGGGTGTCAGGGGTTGAAAAGTCTGGGACTACCATATTCTGTATTATTTGTATGATGAGTGTATTTCAATCAGTAACTACACACACACACACACACACACAAAGGAGTAAAAATAGAGCTTAAATCCACTTACTAATGCCTACTTTCTGATATCTTCATGCAAGAAAGATCATTAAAGATTCTAAATGGTGAGAGAGTGAGAGAAAGAGAAGAAAAAAGAGAGAGGGAAAGAGAGAGAGGGAGAGAGAGAACAAAGAAAGGTGTTAACTTTACAAGAAACACAAAGTTTGTCTCATTTTAGAAAACACTACACACACACAACTATATGTGAAAGCCTCACTAAGTTGGGTGGATAGTAATTTGGTTTTCCTGAGAGAAGTAAATTTTAGAGTGCACAACAGTTATTTTATGTCTTTTTGTAGTCTACAATAAATGTTTATTATAAATAATTTCCAAATTACCCACACATCACTCTATGTTGAATAGAACCTCAGTAAATATTTTTTGAATGAATGCATGATAGGTGCAACGGATTTTATTTCAAAGAGGATAAATAAAATAGTAAGAAGACTATGATCCCTCTTACACATTATTAATAGCCCCATCCTTACTTATCCTTCAGAAAATATTTCACTGATCTTTCTATGGGGAAGCAGACATTAGATCGATTAGCTTTTAGAATTTTTACAGTAAGAATTACTGTAAAAAAAAAAGAAGAAGAAGAACAGATATGGATTCCAAGTCACATGATGTCAGTTACTTAATAATAAAAGAAACTTCCATAGTCAACGGATATATGAAAACACAGGCTCAAGAATATGAAAGCTGCCCATGGAATTCCACAGAGATGCATTGAAAAGTTGAATGCACTTTCTTTCCACGAAGTTAGGGAAGGGCTGACTTGAAGACTCAGTGCTTAACAAAACGGTGGAGTTGAGTAGAAAGAAGAAAGCCAAGTCACAGGCAGACAGGCAGTCCCCGGGCGGTGCGCTGGTGTAAGAAGGTCAATAGAGGCCGGGCTGGACAATGGCACTTCAATAACATTTTCATGATGATTCTTGGGAAACCATACGGGAATTCATTTTCTTTCTCATCAAAGAGTATAATTCAATATCAATATATATTTTATCCCTTTTCATTATCTCTGCTTTCTTCTGTATATCTATATCTAGTTTCTTTTTTTTCTCCTTTTTTTACAAATTAAATGTAAATCGCTGGAAAAGCCATCACTGCCCCACTTCCTTGCTGTCACAATGCCACATGCGGGGCTGTCTTGCTCATCACTTATTCATTTCTGAGGTCCTCAGGAGGCAGAGGAAGGAGACTTTCATATACCAGTTTTAAGGTTTTGCTGCACTCAAACATTTAATAATGTTACATTTGGAAATGTGTGTTAGCTGCTGGTAGTCCTTGGCGGTCTTATTACAAGTGTCATTAAAGCGTCATAATATTTGGAGAAATAGCTCTGCTTTGAGATATTCAGGTTCATTAATGAACATTATCCATCTGACACATTTGGTAAACACCAGAGCTTCAGAGAAGAGCTCATCAGGGATAAGCTCGGCCCTCTAGGCTCGCTTGGAGAAGCTCATGAACTCACTACTGTTCACCCTCATTAGGCTGGAGATGCAGAGGAGAAAAAAAAGAAAAAAAAAAAAAAAACACTGAAAACTGCCAATATTTGTACTTTAGAATTTAGAGTGTCTAATGTCTTCTTTTGTTGTCATTGTTAAGGAGATTGGTGGACAAGAAAAAAAGAAATGCTGTATGGAAGTTCTGTTTGTTTCTCTTTGGAAAATGTTGGTATTACTTTTAAATTAAATTCAGAAAGTAAAAACAAGGTTGATTTTTTTTTTTTTTTTTAAGCAACTTCTTGTCTAGTCCACAGGTTTTGGAAAAAATCAAGAACATCTTTTGCATCACAATATTGTTAAGAAAAAAACCCTAAAAAAATGAACCTTATTTTTCTTCAAAGCACCATTTTCCCTGCTATGACCCATATAATATAATCCACAGAAATAGCCAATGAAACTGAATTAAGACAAAGTTCTTGAAATTAGTACAATCCCAAGTATATACACTTTTGGACACTTTGAAAAAAAATAGCTTTTCCAGAAAGCACCAAATATGTTTTCCTTCTCACTATGTGAATTAGAGATTTAAAATATTGGAGTATATGTGTAATTTTTGTATGTGCAGAAGATGTAATCATATGTTACAGTCTCTACCTGGGAATCAGAGGATTTTTAAAGTCCAATTATTGAAAATATCTTTAACATTGTAACTACCCATATTTTATCACTTTAGAGGTTTCATGCTTATTTATTCTAACACTAAACAAAGGCATTACTAATTGCTCTTTGAAATCATAAAACTTCCATAGTAAACATGTAAATTCACTAAGGTTGCTCATTATAAATATATGGGGAAAGACAGCTTCCTGAGTCCCCCAACATCCTCATATTCCAAGAGAGACCACTGAGGCCATTCAGACATTTAGTTCAGACAGTAAAAATCAGAATCCGTTTATATTTCTCAAAAGAATTTTTAACTATCATAAAAATGGGAGAACAATGTAGTTACTGAAAAAGAAATTAGAATCTATTTAAAATGTGGAACTACACTCAAGAGAACTTTAATTCTTCTTAGGGTCAATAATCTCTGTTTGTCAAATATTTATATTCTCTACCTTCTCTTATTTTTAATTTGGTATTTATAATAAAATCAAAATAATTATATATGGTTGGGCAAAAGAGATTACGTATTAAAAAAATAAAGGTAGCTTCCAAGTGTTCGAATTCCTTCCAAACTTTTTCTTGTGGTTGAGTGCCAGTTTCAAAGCACTGTGGTCTGAGAACATGCAGGGAATAATCTCAATATTTTGGTATCGGTTGAGCCCTGATTTGTGACCCAGTATGTGAACTATTCTGGAGAAAGTTCCATGTGTGCTCAAGAAGCATGAGCATTCTGTTGTTTTAGGGTGGAATGTTCTGTATATATCTATGAGGTCCATCTGGTACAATGTGTCATTCAATGATCTTGTTTCTTTATTGATTTTCTGCTTGGATGATCTGTCTATTACTGAGAATGGCGTGTTGAGATCCCCCACTATTAATGTATTCATATCAATATGACTCTTTATCTTGATTAACAGCTGTCTTATGTAGTTGGCTCCTCCTGTATTGGTGTGGAAAAATGAAACTCAACCATTCTCTTACATCATACACAAAGATAAACTCAAAATGGATAAAAGACCTCAACCTGAAGCAAGAATCTATCAAAATCCTAGAGGAGAACATAGGCAGTAACCTCTTCAACATCGGCCACAGCAACTTCTTTCAAGATATGTCTCCAAAGGCAAAGGAAGCAAAAGCGAAAATGAACTTTTGGGACTTTGAGATCAAAGTTTCTGCACAGCAAAGGAAACAGTCAACAAAACAAAGGGGCAACCCATGGAATGGGAGAAGATATTCACAAATGACACTAAGACAAAGGGCTGATATCCAAGATCTATAAAGAACTCCTCAAACTCAACACACACAAAACAGATAATCACATAAAAAACAACAACAACAACAACAACAACAACAAACAAAAAAAACCCCACAGGCAGAAAACATGAGCAGACACTTCTCCAAAGAAGACATACAAATGGCTAATAGACACATGAAAAAATGTTCATCATCACTAGCCATCAGGGAGATTCAAATCAAAACCACATTGAGATATCACCTTACACCAATTAGAATGGTTAAAATTATCAAGATAGTAAACAACAAGTGTTGGAGAGGATGTGGAGAAAGGGGAACCCTCTTACATTGTTGGTGGGAATGCAAGTTGGTGCAGCCACTTTGGAGAACAGTGTGGAGATTCCTTAAGAAATTAAAAATAGAGCTTCCCTATGACCCTGCAATTGCACTATTGGGCATTTACCCCAGAGATACAGATGTAGTAAAAAGAAGGGCCATATACACCCCAATGTTCATAGCAGCAATGGCCACAGTTGCCAAACTGTGGAAAGAACCAAGATGCCCTTCAATAGACGAATGGATAAAGAAGATGTGGTCCATATACACTATGGAGTATTATGCCCCCATCAGAAAGAATGAATACCCAAATTTTGTATCAGCATGGACAGGACTGGAAGAGGTTATGCTAAGTGAAATAAGCCAAGCAGAGAGAGTCAAGTATCATATGGCTTCACTTACTTGTGGAACCTAAGGAATAACATGAAAGACATAGGAAGATGGAGAGGAGAAATGAGTTGGGGGAAATCGGAGGGGAGACAAACCATGGGAGACTATGGACTTTGAGAAACAAACTGAGGGTTTTGGAGGGGTGGGGGTGGGGGTTTGGGTTAGCCTCTTGGTGGGTATTATGCAGGGCATGTATTGCATGGAGCACTGGTTGTGGTGCATAAACAATGAATTTTGGAACACTGAAAAAATTGAATTTAATTTAAAAATATAATAAAGATAAGATGATAGTTTTCCAAGAACATAAAGGGAGGTACAGTTGATCATCATTTTTCACGGACACTATATTTGAAAATTTGCCTACTTGCTATAATTTATTTGTAACCCAGAAGTCAGTACTCAGAGGGCTTTCATGGTCATTGTCATTCATGCAGAGAGCAGAGAAAAATTTAAGTTGCCCAATGCATATATTCCCAGCTGAGGTCAAGCAAGGTGACACTCTACTATGTTTCAGCTTTCACAGTGTAAATATACTAGTATCCTTCCCAAGGTCTATTCTGTGTCTGTTCTTCACCTTTTTGTGTTTTTTGTTGGTGATTTTACTGTTTACAATGGTTTCCAAGCATGCTGCTAAAGTCCCTTCTCGTGTCCTAAATATAAGGCTGTGATGTGCCTTGGAGAGAAAGCTGTGTGTTATAAGCAAGCTTTGTTCAGAGGAGTTGTGGTGCTGTTGGCTGTCAGTTCAGTGGGAATGAATCAACAGGACATATTAAATAAGGTGTCTTTAAACAGAAACACAGATAAACAAGGTTATGTACTGATCACTCAACAGTATATTTCCCTAGAAGCAATGGTTCCATATTCACTGAGTGTTCATGGTAATGTATAGAATACAATGACCACAAATAATATAAATTGACTTTGTATATTTTTTAATAAGTCCTCCTAGGGGAGACTGAAACTCTTTATATTTCTATTTTCATTGGCAATGTACAAATTTAGTATTCATCATAACCCCAAAATCTTTGTATGCTAATCATGATGCAATTCTTATAAGAAACAAATGCAGTATTATAAACATTCTCTCAACTTTTCCTTGGTTACCTGAGTATTCCAAAGAATGTGCATGCAAATTAATGAGGACTATCACTTGATAAGAATAATTCTCTTCCAAGTTGTTAGATTCGATTTTGTTTGGGTATGTCACATTAAAGTGTTGTTGTCATATCATTTTGGCCTAGTAAGAGTTCTTCCATATTTTCATGTTAAATAGTGTACACTAGGGAAATTATTTGTTGTATATAACTATACTGAATCTGGTGCTACATATAAGTATACATACATATACATTTGTGTTTTCTAGTTGCATTTGTAGAAACAAAATTATCATACATTTGTATATACAAATGTATATGACTATTTTATATGTAGTGCAATTACCTCAGATAAACCTCATAATAATTATACATTTATTACGGAAGTAATCTAACATATCTTAACATACCTAGTGCCTCAGGTTGAGTTAAAAAAAGAATGGATGAAAAATAATTTATTTATGCTATTTTATAACAATCCAAAATTTACAAGTATTCCTTTATTTGGAAGAGACAAATAAATTACTACAAAAAATAATAAATTATTGTTTCAAGACTGAGACAAATTTTGAGAGACACCTGAAATTTTTTTAAAATATAGCCAGCAGTTATTTCAGAATTATAATGCACTTGGACTTGATAATGACCTCAATGGTCAGGAAGATGGCTATAGCAACAAATGTTAAAAGAAACAAATGCATACATAATGATAACACTGCATTTAATCTGAATATATTTAGACACAAAAGCCCAGTGCAGGACAGGACATGAAAGGTCCTGGGTTAGAAAAGTGGGCTATCCAAAGACTAGAAGATCTTCTAGCTGAGGCTCAGACTGGGGAACCAGCTTGGATGGGGGGCAGGAGTGAGGGTGCAAAGCATACAGGTAGGACTGGTGATTTGAGCACTGAGTTTTAATCTTGGCTAGCAGGAGATTTCATGCCTATATGCATCGTTTTCCTTTAAGTGAGACCTTTGCTTAATCTCAGACACTCTTGTCTAGGATTCTTACTGTAATTTGTCGTCCATAGTTGGCCACTCAGCAAGCAGCAGAGCTTAAGAAGCACCATTTGTTGTTCCAGAAAGGTTTCTGGGTAGTTATACCATCAGACCTGTCACAAAAACCAAGAGCACTGATTTAAATTCTTCGGTGTGTTACTTAATTACCTTTTTAATTAGGATAAAATGTCTTTTCACCCTCTCCTATTTGAATACCGCCATCCCTGCTTTCGGGGCCAAGTTATAAATACACGGCAATGAATAGCTCTCACCCCCTCCCCTGCCTCTCCCCACTGAGCCAGCTGCTCCTGTGTGTTCAACTGTCAGTATCCGCGCGGCTGAGACGCGCCGAGCGCTCCCTAATAACTGGGGGAATCGGTGCCGCTCATCGCGGAGGCTGACAGCTGAACACAGCTCGGGGGAACTGAATGTGCAAGAGGAGCAGAAAGAAGACGGTAGATTGATTCTTTGAGATGCAAGGATAAAATGCCTACGAAAATAGCGATGATCGCGCTGGGTGGGGGGTGAGGGTGAGGGCCAGGAAATGGGTGAGTCAAAGTGGGAGAGGGAAACTAAAACCCCAACTTGAAAGTCCAAGGAAAAAATCTTTTATCACAATCACCATATTTCTTTTTTTCACATGGAAACACGTAATCAGGGTGGAGAGAATTAGAAGAAATCGCTTTTTATCTTCTGGGACGGGAGCTGGGAGACATACGTGAGTGGAGTGCAGGCTGGTTTGCCCGGCCCTGCCACAGAGCTAGGTTTTCCTTCAGGGAAGAGATTGCCTGCCTGAGAAAGAGCCAGCAAGTAACTCTTTGCGTGGTCTCTGGGAGAGCTTCCAGAACTATAAAACCTTCTAACAAGAAGGATCCTGAGGTACAATTTTTTAAATTGTTTTTAATTGTCGTAAAACACACACGACATAAAATTTGCCACCTTAACCATATTTCGGTGTAGAGTTGAAGTGATATTCAGTACATTCACACCATTGTGCCACCTTCGCTTCCATCCATCTCCACAAGTCTTTTCACGTCCCTGACTAAAACTCTGAACCTATTAAAAATAATTCCACATCCTCCCCTACCCCCAGGGCCTGGCAAACACCATCCTACTTCCCGTCTGTATGAATTTGACTACTCTAGGTACCTCATATAAGTGGAATTGTCCAGTATATTTCTTTTCGTGACCAGCTTATTTCATTGAGGATGATGTCCTCAGGGTTCATCCACATTGTAATGTGTCAGAATGTCCTCCCTTTTTTAAGGTTGAATTACCTATTCATTCATCCCTATGGACACTTGAGTTCCTCTCACCTTTCAGCTATTGTGAATAATGCTGCTGTGAACATGGGTGCACAAATACCTCTTGGTGATTCCACTCTTGGGGCACCTGGGTGGCTCAGTCAGTTAAGAGTCAGACACTTGGTTTTGGCTCAGGTCATGATATCAAGGTCATGAGATCGAGCCTTGCATGAGGCTCAGCACTCAGCACAGAGTCAGCTTGAGATTCTCTCCTTCTTTCTCTCCCTCTGCCCCTCTCCCTACTCAGTGATGCTCTCTCTCTCTTTCTCTCTCTCAGATAAATAAATAGAGCCCAGGTGGCTCAATCTGTTAAGCATCTGCTTTCAGCTCAGGTCATGATCTTAAGGTCCTGGGATTGAGGCCTGCACTGGGCTCTTTGCTCAGTGGGGAGCCTTCTTCTCCATCTCTCTCTGCCCCTCCACCTACTTGTGCTCTCTCTCTCTCTCTCTCTCAAATAAATAAATGAAATCTAAAATAAAAATAAAATAAAATAAATAAACAAAATCTTAAAAAAAAAAAAAAAAGATCCTGTTTTCGATTCTTTTGAATAATACCCCAAGATGGAATTGTTGGATTATGTGAAAATTCTATTTTTAATGTGTTGAGGAACTCCTACCCTGTTTTCCATAGTGGCTACATCATAGTCGATTCCTATCAGCAGTCCACAAATGTTTCAATTCCTCTACATCCTTGCCAATACTTGCAAATAAAAGTTTTCTAATTTATTTGGTAGTAACCATCTTAATGGAAGTGGCATGTCTCAGATACAATTTACTTTAGCCTCTTCATTTTGCATATGAAAAAATGTGGACCCAGAAAGGTTGTTTCTACCTGCAGAGTTAGTAGCAGTGCCAGAATAAAAGCCTAGGTGTCTTGGTCAACAACTCGTATTCAAGTCTCCAAAAGTAGCTCAAGTTGTGTTTTGTTTGTTTATTTGTTTGTTTGTAAATAGCAGCCAACAATGTGCCAACCAGACCACAGCTATCCCTTAACTTAGCTGATTTGCACACACACATATTTTGAGCATGGTTCAGGCTCCCTGAAAAATACTCAGCTAACAGAGAAATGTAGGCACATGAAAAAGACTCAGAGGAACTACAGTTCAAGCCAATGGACAATGTTTATGGTGCATATAAGTGCTGAGCACCTGTAGAGTGATTAGGGTAGAAAACAATTAACAAAATTTTCTGGAAATTCCACAGGGCAGCTGAAACCCTGATACTATAGAATCTATAGTGTAGAAGAATATATATATATATATATATATATATATATATATATATATATACATACACACACACACACACACACACACACACACATTTGTTGATAAATTATAGTTAATTAATTGTGAGAAACCAAATTACCAGAAAAATGTCCACTGTAAAAAGATCATATTGTTATTGTTCTGGCTAACATTTATAAGAAAAATGAATGTATAGTTACTGAAGTGTTAGTTTTGGGTTTTACAATTCATTTGTTCAATGAATTTTAATTGAATACCTGCTGCAAATCAGGTACTGAACAAATAGCACAGCACAAGACAAGTAAGGCCTCTGTTCTCTTGAACATCTTTTCCAGTGGGAGATAACGTTAAAGAAGAAGGAATAAGTGAGATAGGTATTGATTGTGGTAAGACAGAAGTCACCAGTGGGCCAAATATGGTTAGCATTTAGGCAATTTTATTTGCTCTTCAACTATTTGTTTTTAAATTAGTTGATATTAGGTAATATTTAAAAAAGAAATCCTCACATAAACCCCAAATTTCTAGCTTTCCTTGAGAAATTTGGGAAAATGTCAGAAAGGCTAGTCAAATAAGATAGTTAGAAAAGCCAATGAAATAATTTTATAACTAAAATTTTAAATATAAGAATTAATCGGGTCTATGCAGTTTTGGGGGAAGAATACTCAAAACAGAAGGAATGGGAAGCCCCAAGTCCTGGAAAATGGCAAAAACTGGGACCAGGTGAGTTAATAAAGGTGGCAAGTCATGTGAAAGGATCATCCCCAAGACGTGTTAAGAACTTCTATTTGACCATACAAATGAAAGATGCTAAGCCAGAGAGAGAGATGCAAAAAGAAAGATGTCTTTCTTTTTCCCTACATTTTTCAAATATGTCAATATAAAGATACATATCACCTTTGTAAGGATGAGAAATATTTTTAAGATACAAAAAAAAAAAAACAAAAAACACCTCTTGGTAAATATGTGTTTTGAGTAAAATGTAGGGGGCGGGGGAACGTAAATCATTGAAAATCAAGATTACTATACTGTCTTTATTTTAATGTAATTATATCCTAAATTGAAAGTCATTTTCCATCTGTAGATGTGTCCCTTATAGATGAGATGAGGGGAATGAGATTGAATGAGTCACTAGGAGTTACATAAGAAAGCAGCAGAGTTAGTAACATGCTAGATGTCACTGTCTCTAGGTAGGACAAACTTACCTGGCTTATAAAGGTAAAACCAAGCACTGAGCTCAACCACAAAATGTGAATGCCCTGGGTAGTTCTTCAGAAGCATGAACTTTTTATTTAAAAAAGTAGTAATAATAATTGACTTTTCTACTCACCTAAGAAGAAGAAATTTTGAATCAGGGCAAAGAATAGAAACAAAGGCAGGGAAAATACAGTATAAATGACAGCAGTTTAAAGGAGTCATGGTAATATGCTCAGTAATATTCAAATAAGACCAGTGGCTGTTCAGGCCCAAGTTGTTCAACCAGAATCCATGTAAATGATGGCTCACTGAACTCAAACAAAGCCCCCAGGCTTGAATCTAAAATTTCTTTTGCTGTAGAAGAATTCTGCAATACCTAGAACTGTACTCCCTTGCCTCTCAGACTCTTCTATGGACCCAGCCCACAATTACCCCTAAAACAAAACCTGTGAACCAAGAGGAGGGCAAGACACCTGGGATTATGTCACCTTTTCTTTTCTTTTTTTTTTTTTTTAAAGATTTTATTTATTTGACAGAGAGAGATCACAAGTAGGCAGAGAGACAAGCAGAGAGAGAAAGAGAGAGAGGGAGGAGGAAGCAGGCTCCCCGCCCAGTAGAGAGCCCGATGCGGGACTCGATCCCAGGACCCTGAGATCATGACCTGAGCTGAAGGCAGAGGCCTAACCCACTGAGCCACCCAGGCAGCCCTATGTCACTTTTTCAACCTGGGATTTTCTCTCATAAGTTTTTGTTTGTTTGTTTTGTGTGTTTGATTATTTTGCTTCTGTGTTTTCTTCCAGTTTTGGGAAAGGAGTAATTAGATAAAGAATTAAAAGGTGAGCAATAAGCATCAGAAAATTTGTAAAGCACTTCTGACATAGTAGACTCCATTGTACAGAGTCTTCTGAAGATATTGACCTCAGTAGTGAGTTGTTGAAATATTTCTTCTTTGAAGGGAAATAATAGAGTATTAAATCAATGCAAAATTATAAATCTAAACTGTGGTCCAAGATGAGTTTGTGGGGTTGTTTGAAATGATACTGTGATATTAGACCAATTTATAAATAAATGTGTATGTAAACATACACACACATTACATATAGATAGATAGATAGATAGATAGATAGATAGATGAATATTTATTCTTAAAATCATCCCTTAGGCTGACATTTAATAAAATATGAAAAGCTTATGTTTGTATAAGTGAAGAAATATGACTATCTTTTTAGAGATATGACCAGTCGCTAAAGCTTAATTTTTAAGTCATCTATGGGAAAAAACAGAACTCTGTAAATAGACAATAATTCATGATCAAGAATTATTTTCCAATAGCCTCTTCTCTCCTTGTTCAAAGACATTGCCAAGCCCTATCAAGTCTGCACTTTTTAAATGTCTAGTTCCATTACCTCTACTTTATCTACCCACCCACTGCCCTATCCATTCATGTCACATACCTGAGATATTATATAAATCTGACTATGCTATTTGTTGGTTCAAAGTCCATCAACTTCTATTCCTTTAAAAATAAAAAAAAAAGAGGAAGAAAGAGAAAGATACATCTTTGGCCTGGTATGTAGAATAAGATCTGTTGTGACTTAGCTCTTGTCTGTCTCTAGTCTTGTCTTTGGCCATCCCCTCCCTCATATACGCCCACATTCCAGGCATCTGTAGTTCATCAGTAATTATTTTGTTGAGTGTCTGCTATGTACTAGGCTGGGCATATGGTGTATCTTGCTCAAAAGCATTGTTCTAGAGGATGTAGGAAGGCCAGTATTATGTCATATTTTCAGAATACCTACACAGGCAAAATAAATGACAACATAATAGATTAAAAAAAAAAAATAGCCATGACCTTTGAATAGAAGGTCATGGCAGTTATCCTGGAATGAGTGATATTTGATCCAAGATATGGAAGCTGGGAAGCACCAGCATTTGAAGCACAGAGGACAGATCATTTCACTTAGGAAAAACAGGAAGAGCTAAGGCCCTCAGAGAAGGAGAGAGGTGGCTAGAGCTGGGTGGGCAAGGTATCCCATGCTGGAGATGCTCTCCAAGATACATGTAGTTGCCAGGCCATGTAAAGGATTTTAGGCCATGATCCAGAACTGGGATCTTATAGTAAGTAGAGACAGATTTAACCAAGGGAGTGACATGAACTAACTTGTTAAAACATCTCACTGTAGCCACAGAGTAGAGAATATGGTGACTCCTCGATGGTAGCAACAACCCCAGGCTCTGGTCCCTCTACTTTCCTGCTGTTGGGTCCCCCCAAAATTGGGTACCCCAATAATGGGTCCGTGATTAAAGGAGCGAGACTGATACAAAGCGAAGGTCAAGCAAAGCTTTATTTCGCGCCAAGCATCAGGAATCATACCGACCGTCTAACAGACCAGTCGGGGCTGCCCCTACAGAGAGGACGACCACTCCCTGCTTTCCAGACTAACTTTTATAGAGCAAAGGCCATGTGGTTGGGCCTGGCCACATACAGGTGGCCAATGAGATTGTAACACACACAGGAAACTCCACAGTGATGCGAGGTGACCAATTGAATTACAATTTACCCTAGTAGACATTTGAATCAGCCTATCACACCTTGGTTAGGATTGGCGCCAAAAGGCTCCCAAAGGGTGGGGGCCCATACTCCTTGGTAGCTAGGAGACAGTATGCGCCCACACTGATTGAATACCTCCTCCTGGCCTGACCCACCCTTGTACTTGGACTTTGTTACCTGGGACTGGTTTCCCGGACTTGCTTTTCTTAAATAAGCTCCCCTGGGGGCGAGGGGGGGGCAAGGTCAGTTTAAGCTTTACAGAAAAATGGCAGTTCAACCGGAGTGGGGCTGCTCTGGCCGAATAGACCCTTACACTGCCAATGCAACACAAAGAATGTTTACAACCAAGAGACTTTAGTTATTTTTTTTTTCCTTTCTTAAGTCCCAAATTATTCACTTATCAAGTGGATGATTTGGGACCTACAAAGCTGGAAGAGAGAGAAGAACCCAAGGGGATTAGTTCTGGCATATACTGCAGGTGAACACTGTATCTTAACCCCTCCTGGAGGATAACAGCCATGGACATGGATGGCCTGTTCCAGCTCAGCTCAGTACCATGGCTTATGGCTTTGCATTTCGTAAAAGTCTGATCCAGAAACTTTCTTTTTTTTCTTTTCTTTTCTTTTCTTTTCTTTTCTTTTCTTTTCTTTTCTTTTTCTTTCTTTCTTTCTTTCTTTCAAGATTTGTTTATTTATTTTGGAGACACAGAGAGTGAGAGAAAGTGGTGGGGGAGAGGAAGAGAGAGAATCTCAAGCAGACTTCCCACTGACTGGTGGAGCCAGACTTGGGCTCGATCTCATGACCCTGAGGTTAAGATCTGATCTGAAATCAAAAGTCAGAGGCTTGACCAACTGAGCCACTCAGGCACCCTATGATCCAGCACCTTCCTTGATGGGTCCATGTAGAAAATAACAACAGTAGTAATAAATAATAGTAGCCATACTTAACTAAATCAGTGCTATCCACAGCTAGGTATTTGTGACAGACACCTTATAATCTCTAATGCTTTTATCAACTCTGCAAAGTAAATAGCTTCCCCCATTTTAGAAATAATGAGCTTTGAGGTCTGAGATATTGACTCTCAAGTGGCAGAGACAACATTCAAACCTCAGTCTTGCCTGACACGTTCTTTTCATTTCATTGTGTCAAAAAGCAAAGGTTACAGTTTGTGGTTTATTATATTTTAGAAGAGAAAATCATGTAATACTTTTTTCTCCCTGTAACATCTAAAGCACTTTAAAAACAAAACTTTATAAAAAATGTCCTTGTCAAAAAAAGAAAAAAAAAAAGAACAAGTCAATAAGGTTATGGAAAAAAGTATGGAAAAAAAACGAATGAGAAACTTGAAAAAGAAAAAGAAAAATCTTCTCTTGCATTAAAGAAAGAAAGAAAGGAAGAAAGGAAAGAGGGAAAGAAAGAAAGAAAGAAAGAAAGAGAGAAAGAAAGAAAGAAAGAAAGAAAGAAAGAAAGAAAGAAAGAGAGAGAAAGAAAGAAAGAAAAAGAAAAGAAAGGAGATCAAGAAGTGGTTTGGCCTAATTTGGCTCTCCCTGGGTGGGCAGCGCTGGCTGGCAAGAAACGCCTGTTAAAGTAGGTGAGTGTCATGCTTCTCTCCCCGAAGTTAGGCAGAGCCCTGTCAGTGCCATCGCATGAATGGCTCCCAACGGGCCTGGAGCACAACATGAAGAACAAAGACCAAATCCCTTATTGTGCGAAGCCAAAGGCCAATTTATGCTCTCAAACCGGTCACGGCATTTCTGGTCTTCAGCACAGTCCCCACAAGGATGAAGGCCATGTGTTCTGATGAGAGGTGCCCATGGCCTGTGTGGCCTCGAATTTCATCTAGCACCTCAAGAGTGGGCAGCGTAACTCCAGTGCTGGAGAAGACAAACTTTAGATGGGGCACCAGTCCCACAAATAATCCATTGACATTTGTCATCTATCCAATTCTATTCCTAGCTTCTGCCTTTTATAGTTCATTATTGCAGAATCAGAGCAGGAGAGTCAAATATCACAGCAACTATTTCTTTTCCCAAGTGCTGATGGCTGCCTCAGGAGAAGAAAAGCAGGAATGACTTATTAATATACATAAGTGACTGGTGACAAAGGTTATTTTTTTTGAAAAATTTGAATCAATGGAATGGGCATAGACATTGGAGTCAGACATCACTAGATTTCACTGTGGTGCTCCCTGCTATCCTGCGACCTTAGGCAAGCTCACTGAATTACACAGAGTCACAGTATCAATGTTTATCAGATGAGAATAACAACAGTTTACAAACTATCTGAAAATATGCCTAACGTTTATATGGCACGCAATAAATATTTGCGGGGTATTTTTGCCCCTTGTTTGAATAGTTTTTTTTTTTTTTTTTTTTTTAATAGCGAAAAAGGGTCTAGTGATGAAAGTCTGCTTATTTAAACAAGGCATGTGGAAAAAAGCCCACTAAGGAACTGTGACTTTTACCAATTCATTTAGCATCTCTGAGCCTTAGTTTCAACATCTTTCAGAGAAAATTATATCCCCCAAAAGCAATTATGGAACAAAGATAAGAATAATTATGATTCTTATAATCTTAATTCAGAGATCTTTACTCATAGAGTTTGAGGGGAAAAGTTGAAAAAGCCAGGTACTTTGGTTATTAGAGGAGGATTTCTTATTAGGGTTAATAAATATGAAAAATAAGTACTAAATTAGAGCTATCTCAAAGGCATTGTTATTCCTTTGGAAGCTGCTCTTTTCCGAAATTTAAGATGATTTTGTTGTTCTCTTAGATGGATTTTTGTTAGAATTGTTTTTATATAGATATGTAGCTATCCAATCCTTAGCTATTAATACTAAAATGTGTCTTCTGTCTGAGATATAAATGATGTTCAAAGGCCAATCGCTCTGTACAAATGTCACCATCCTCATGATTGATTTAGCATTTCTCCACCTTCAACAGATTCTTGAATCAGTAATACTTGACACGATGCACATCAAATACACTAGGGTAATGCTTACAAAATCAATAAATGGTGGTCTTGTGAGTCTTGTTATGTCTACTTTATTGATTGAGTTTTTATTATATCTGTAATTATGGTTCAAAAATACAATTTGATGGTCTTAAAAAAAAGTGTTAACTCTTAAATATCTTATCCATAGGGCCTACACTTTTTCTTTTTTTCTCTATCATTCTATAGTTCAACCTATCCCAGATCCAAACAAACAGGCAGAAGTCTCAGTAGGACAGCTTTCTCTGAGATGCAGAGGTGGAAGTAGAGGCCCTTGACTGGTACAATCAGGTAGGTCCCCTATCTATGCAGAGAAGTAATGAGAAGGACTTCTTTAACTCAGAACTTTGTGGAGAAAATCAAAGAATTTGTGAAGATTGATTCATCCTCTACTATCTAATAGGAATCATATTTAATGTACAATAACTCTAGATAGTGGATGGTGATTTCTGGTTGTCCTTAGTTTTTTCTCACTAACGAATTGGTGGTAGTTATTAGTGGCATGACTAGGTAAATGGTTGTCTTTTGGTTTAAATTTCCGGGTTCTTTCACTTTCCATTTTTCCTACGAAAACAAACAAACAAACAAACAAACAAAACCTTCTCTATATTCCGATGTTCCTATGATCACTTCATATGATGAACAGAATTCATTTGAAAATACCTTAGCATAGGTCATGTATGTGACAGCTCCTTTAGAGATAGTCAGATCCCCCAATCATAAATTCACTCCAAGGAGCAGTGAATATCTAATTAGGAAGGACAGTACCAGATGCTATTTTAGTTGATCAAACGTGGTTGAAAATTGTCAGTTTCCTATGGTTCAAATTAATATAATCACTTCATCAATCCATAGTAGTTTTGATCTACCTAGATGCTTAGCTATTTAGCTTAGCACATTTTTTTTTTTGAAAATGGGTTTTTGTTGGAAATGTTGATGTATTTTAATATATTTTGTAAATCATCTTTCTCTGGTAAAATTAATGCTATTCAGATCCATGGATTGACTTAACTATTTCAAAAGTAGTCTCTACTTTCTCATTACAGGTTATAAAACTCTAACAAGCCCCTTAGGAATGGTGCCTGAGGATTGATCTCTAAGTGCTCTTGCATCCAGCCATTGGTCTCTAGAATATTGTCATTTCACTTCAAGTGACCCTCACATGCAAAGCATCATGGTAGAACCTACAAACATGGCACACTGAGCTTTTCATTCATCTTATAAGAGTAAGTTGTTTGGAATGTTCTATGCCAACTGGCTGAACAAACAGCTGTTCAGTATTTGTCCATGTAGGAGGTAGAATTTGACCTTGCATTTGCTTTCATTATTGCTTGGTTAGGAAGAAAGGGAAATGGCAGCCACCTTATTTCCCAAAACATCATAACAGAGGTGCGTAACTAAGTTTTCTTAAGTCATTTTGTGATACAGTATCTTAATCTTCTAAAAGTGTCCTTTAGTGAAGTACAGTCTTTGTGAGGTAATTACTCATTGGTCTCTGTGGAAGACTTTCCTTCCTCCCATATGCCTTTCCCTATGTTGTTGTGTGACCCTGTGATGCTATGGTTCATTGACTCTAACCCAAGTACTTTGTGTTAAAATCATGTAATTTGTGTCTGTGTGCACTGGGATCACCATGCTTTCTGAGAGGATTTAAACCCTTTACAGCTGAAAGAGTCACTTCTTGCTTAGGGCTAGAACTTCAAACAGACATCTTATCAGTTTGAATAGTGATAAGACAGTAGCACTCAGTGTTGACACTATTTTACTTCCTACCCTAAAGTATGGGGCGTTACTACTTAATGGTTTCCTGTCCAGTGTCTTGGAGGGAGGAAAGGCAGCATGTGTGTTCATTCTCTACATTCTATTATACAAATTATGTAGAAATGATACATCACATGCTACATCAGTGTAATACATTATCACATTAATTTTGGAATATACATGCCAGAGTTGAGGTTCCCTGGACATCAGATTCTGAGACCCTGAGGTCTGTATTAGCTGGTCATCAGATATGAGCTTCTCTTATAAAAGGACCATAATAATGGGCAAGGCAGCTTCTTTTTGCCAAGGACAATTTCCAGAGAGGGGCCCACCTACAAGCTGTCAGATAAGACCACATTCCTAAAGGGCGGTCAGTTTGGCATATCATACCTTCACCTTTAATTCAGTCCCAGGTTTGGACAATTCCCAGTGAGTTGAGGTTCCTCTCTATTCCTGAGAGTATGCTCTTGGTCTGGCCTTGATTCTATCTCAATTTTGCCCTTGATTTCTCCAGTACATGCTTGATTATCTGAGCTCCCCCACATCTTCTCATAAACATTGGGGAACAATATTCACCAAGAGGGCGATAGCAGTCTCCCTTTCCTGTTCAGCATCAACCCAAACTACTTCCAGCACTAACTATAATAAAGATTATACAAAGACAAACTGTCACTGAAGAGAAAGATGATCACTGGACTTTTTTTCTTTTCTTTCTTTTTTTTTTTTTTTTCTAGCTCATAGTAATCTCTGCCCCCTCCAATGTAGAGAGAATTCCAACATGGAGCCAAGTGCCATTGCAGAGTATGAGAGGCTAAAAAAGAGAAAATAGGGATAAGTCAATATTTTACATGACTTGGTGACTTAAAGGATGGCCTAATGACTGAGAAGAAATTGTCAAAGATAAGTTAACAACTAAGAAATTAGAACTGTACCAAAGCAAAGAAAGGAAACTATGATGGGAAAAAAAGAGTGCAAGAAAATGTTATGTTATTTTGAGAGAGTGTTTCTGGGAAACCAGAGAGAATGAGAAAGAAAGAGCTGGACTGATCAAAAGGTAGGTGAAGGGACTTCTGTTACACTTAGGACTTATAAGTGTTCTCAGATTGGATCCACCTTGGAGACTGGCCTCAGGCATCCCCACTTTTGTAGAACTCCACACTAATACAACTCATGCTCAGAGACAGCAAGAGTGCGATTAAGTGCAATACCAATGCCTACAGCAAAAATGTAATACTTTTTCCAAAATTCCTAGATAACATTTCCAATTTTGACCTTTTATTTAAATCACTTGCAGGGTATCCTTCCAACTTTTGACCCATCAATTTTCCTTTTATTCAAATTGTTAAGAAAATGCAACTTCCACCATGAAGTCTTCCCTCATAAGAATTTTTCTTTGCAGTTTTATCTAATCCAAAAATGCAAATTTAATGGCACTCTTACTTATCCCTGTCCTGATTTCATATACCCTGAATATATGACCTATCGAATTATGCAGTCATGTTTGTTTAGAAATCTATTTCCTAGTTCTTCTCATCTAGCTTGCTAGCCCCAGAACTTTGCAAGCAACTTCGATGCCAGCAAACTATTGCAGATAAGGAAATGGCAATAATGAAACAGTTTCTTACTCAGAATGACATCTCTCTTAAGTGTCATTACGGTGTATGACACAAAAGATTACACACTTTACAAAAAGTCAGAAATCTCTGTAAGGGGCCACTGGTCATCTCTCAGTCTTTTTCACTGAATTTATTCATGGCTGTTTCTACCAACATGAGCTACATCTAGCTCTATAATGTGTTCGTAGATATCTACAGACAGAGAAATGAAGATATAAAAGGAGCGGGGGCCACCCAACTTTTTTAAACAAAAAGCTGTGATCTTCACAGACCGTCTCCATGCAGAAGAAAAGTCCCCTTGGAGAGGTCTATAAACATGACACTGCAGTCATGATACTCGATTCAGAGATATCAGTGTTTATTTTTAAACAAAAAGGAAAACTCCCAAGACCCATTGCTTTTCTCTTAAACACTGATGATCTTTACCCACCCCCTCTGGAAGCTGTGATGATTTTCATAGGACTCCAGATCATTTCAAAAAGACTAAACTATAATAAAGGGCTGCTCCCACAAACACAAATTTTGTAGAATCCTTTGGACTGGCAGCTTTGGAAATTCTTCTCTCAAGGGAAGTAAATGTAAGTGGAGCTGCACTTGAGTTCAGTTTCTATTCCCCTCTCAATTACCATCAATGCAGCTGAATCAGGAGCTACACCGAAATTCCTGAGATAGCTTTTTAAAAATCTAAAATAAAAGAAGAAAGTGTTATTGCAGACAGAGGTGAAAGAAACCTTGATACAAGAGGGACCAAATCCCCAGAGGGAGGGAGCTAAGGGCATGGAATAAAACATGCCCATGAAACAAAAACTTAAAATACCCAAAGCAGAATAGACACATTCTGATCCTTGTTCTTTCTTTAATTTTTTAGGATTGCAAATATTTGATATGTTTTTGTTAGGCGTAAGATGCACAGTAATTTTTGAACAGATATATAATAAATAACCCAGGTAATTATCACATTGTGGGAAAGGAACAGCCAGTTAGTGTAATGTGTTTGGGAGCAGCTCCTTCTGGCGTGATCAGAAACCAACCTCCCCCCACCCCCCAACAGTGTACCCCAGGCAGCGTGCACTAGGAGAGTCCCTGTCATGGCTTATTGCTTAAGCGTGCTGCAGGCGACTACTATATCAACATTTAATGGCTCAAACAATAAGATATGTTTGTAAGACACACAACATTATTCAGCAGTGCTTTGCTACAACCCACAGATAGATCATTGCTTGGGCTTCGAGTTTTCACTAAGTATTAGGCATTTTTCCTAATTAAAATGTGAAAATAAGTTGCAGAGCTCATTGCTGGATTCAAGCAGTTGTAGGAATACAGCTCACTTGAAGGTAACAGCGCAATCTGATATTTGTAAAATGCTACTGCAATTTAATAATCAAAATGGAGGAATTAGAAGTGGAGCTATTTTCCTCTCATTTACCTTCATGCCCTAACAGAGGTCCACAGTTCCAGCCATACTAAGCAGTAAGCTGTATTCTGAAAGCGATTAAGCGCTATCGTGAGGCATTTTAATATAGCACTAACTGTACCCATGGGAGCATCATTAAAGTTGCCCAGAACATGCCCCATGATGCATGCTTTTGAGTGTGACAGCTCCGCTCTGCAGAGCACGTTCTGGTTCACACACGCATGTCAGTACCATGCATGGCACGCTCTCCTCTGCCGACCCACCATACTGTTGGGCAGATCTAAACCGTGTCTACACGGCAAGGATCTGAGTCTGTGAGATAACACATCCAGTTTATCTGATTACAGGAAGATGTTTGAGGGTACTTCGACAGGCATACAAAAACAGCAACAAAGGATTTGGTCTGCATTTTATAAGTCGACTAAACACGCAGGTGTAAGATGTGTGATGGTAAATATAAAACTTGCCTTTTAATTCTCCACCCTTCTCTCACAAATAGATGTATTAGTTTTACCTGAGTCCACAGTGGGCTGTGCACTAAACCCTGTGAGTATAGAGATGGGACAGATCAGGGCTCCAAGAACTACCCTGAGAGACACACAAAATTTATAAAGATAAGAATTGGATGAAGTTAAGATTTGAGTGGATTTAGGACTTTGGTGTGAGCCACCTATGAGGTTGAGACCCGGTTCCATCCGGCACTAGTTGTGTAACCCTGGCAGACAACTTCATCCCCCTAAACCTCAGTATCTTAGTCTATGAAATGGAATTAACACCAAAACCTGCCTCCCTGGGAAATTTTGAGATTAGCTGAGGTAATTAAGCAACTCATTTAACAGCAGTGCCATGACCGTAAGTGGGCAAGTAATGTTATCCAAAAGGTATTTTAGCCCTTGATTAAAAAAAAAAAAAAGACTCGGCTCGGACTTGTGAATATGCAGCAATCTGAGAGGCCCTCGCGCAAGTGAGAGATACGGAGAGAAGTGATGGTTCCTGTGTGTTTCTCTGCGAGCTGGTCCCTTTAAGTTCCACTTCATAGGGCTGTTCAAGAACATAATAACGGCCCACAAACACAACCGCCCTTCAATAACATGAAGGTGAGCCGGACGCAGAAGGTGGGCGGAAGGACTACAAAGGTGCGGGGAAGCACAATGGGAGGAAACATAAAATAGCTGTTGGTCACTGGGAAGTAGTAACAGCAAACAGGCAGTGCTGGCGGGGACCAGTCAGAGAAGAGGTGGCTCAGAGGAAGGGAGACAACTGAGCTTCCCATGAGGCACATTCGCCGAGCTCCAAACAGTGGGCGGCTGGCCAAGGCAACCAAAGGATTTCCCCTTGTGCTCCGGCCTGAGCGACTGCACGGGTCAGACGGCCTTCTCTCTCCCCGCGGTTGGTATAGAGATCCAGACAACAACTCGTAGACACAGTCTGGGAGAGTCAAAAGAGCAGAGCCTGTGTGTTTTCCTCGGGGCTCCGCCACCTACCAGCTCGGTGAACTTGGGCAAGTCACTGGACCACCGTAGAGTTCAGTAGCGCAGTCTATAGAAGTGTGAGCGGAGCGTGCAACCGGGCGGGCGATCCACACCTGTTTGTCTCCTCCTCTGATGTTCTCCCACACCCACGTAATCTAACACTCGGCTTCTTTCTTTATGTTTGTATTTTAGTACAGGAGCCAGTGCTTAAAGCGCCTGGGAATTACCGAGGTAAATCTGTTGCTTCTCTGGCATGGGGACCCGGCAGATTTCCTTGCTCCGTAACAATGGAGAAATCATCACCACCAATCATCCCTCTGCAATCATTTTAGCAGCCGCAGAAATCGTTCCCATTCTTTATCTCGGGATTACTTTTTGCTCCGTGAAGCTCTCTAGAGCTTCAGAATTCTTGGTGCATTTGACGAATTCTGCTTTCAATCCAGATCTCAGATGCAGACCTTTAAAAAAAAAAAAAAGTATATATATATATATATATATATATATATATATACTTTTTTTTTTTTTTAAGTCCCTGGCAACCAAACTTCAAATCTTTTCAAACCTCAAGGAAAGCCTGCTGTCATTGGTTTCGCCCTTATCCAAATCTGCATGTACTTCCTGACCACAAATTAGGTCACAGATAAGTTTGGAGCTGCCAATCAGCCCTGGATTCATCAAGCATTTCGAACTGCTGGTGCTGCAGTAGAAACGCCAGTGTGTGCCACACAGATAACGGTATCATTTGCATAGTTACAATCAGTTAGTGATAGGATGCCTGAGAGGCAGAGGGGACACGTGGCAAATGCAAAGTCACTTTCAGATTTGCATTCATTTCGGTTTTAAATGGGAGACAGAGGACCTGACTAAAAGGGGCATCGCCTCCTGTTCAGCTTGATTTTGTGGAGCCTGTGCCTATAGAGCGTTTCAACTCTTTGAAAGTGCTTTGTGATCTTCCTATGAGCTATTCTTCTCAACAATGTGTGACATACCTAGTAGGCATTATTATCCATAATTTAGTGAAAGGGAAGTGAATCAAAAACAGGTTGAATGACTTGTTCAACACCGCAGGAAGTCACAGCGCAGGCAGAGGAAGAACCCACAGCTTTGTACCAGCTCCCCATCTGTTGCTAAGCCCCATTAGCCATGTTTCCTACCTGTACCCAGTAATTAGCCAAACCAAGTGCTACCAAATAAAGACGAGGCATTGATTTTTTTTTTTCAGCATCTGCCCTCTTTTGAACTTACTCATTTGACTTTCAAAGCATTGTAAAAACAGCACTACCCAACCAACCCCCCCCCCAAAAAAATAACACACAGAAGGCAGGAACAATATAAAGGATAATAAGCTGGAGTTCCTTTATTCTAAAGATCGAGAGAACAAGGAGTTAATGTTTCTAAATGCTGTGGCTGGTGCTCAGAGAGGCTGGTAAACCTTGAGAGAATTGTGCTCTACTTAAATGACAAGTACCAGGATCTGATTGATATTCTCTGTAAAGTTTTCCCCAGTTACATGCTTTTTCCTTGGCACCTATGATTTATGGAATATCCCTGTATTAATTAGGCATATGCTAGTATTTTGGAGGGAGAAGTAATAAGACAATTCTCTAGCATTTCATTGCATAATATATACAATTTATTGAAAAGACATGATTTTAGAAACTGGGAGAAAAGGTTAAACACCTTCTTCAGGTACCATAATGGAAAACGCTGTCATGAATAGATAGCAATCGCCTAAATATAAAAAACAAAAAAAGTAAGTAACTTCTTTAGTAGAAAAGAGAAGTTAAAAACCATAGCAATCCCTGACTCAGCAAACAAAAGCAGTTGATAAATGCACCTGCTCCCCTGTCTAAAGCTGATCTAGCCTTTTCAGGGTGGCCTTATCAAGTTAAGATCTTGTTGGAGAGTAATGAACACGAGGAAAGACTTGGCTTCTCAATTGCTCATCATTAGAGCTCCATACATGGCTGGAGGGGGAGCAGGAACTGGGATAAATCAGTGCTTTGAACCTCCTGATAATTGGTGCTCAAATCTCAGAATCCGGGTATTACTCTTGGTTAAACCAGCTGCCACATGGCTAGATTGCTGTATACATTAATATGTTGAAGACAAAGTGTGCGGGTGGTGATCCTCGCAAGGGGAATTAGCAGAATTGGACTACATATGAGCCTGACCTCGCGTGTCACACCGAGCAGGCTCTTTGTACCTCAGTTTCTCCCACATGGCATAAGAATGACAGTCACTTCTGGAGAGGGCAAGTGAGAGCACACAAGCGGGGAGTTTACTTTTAATTAAAGTGCCACATAAATGTAAAAGTAAACCAACATTTTGCAGAATTTAGCAAAGTGAATGAAACATTTGTTGAATACTGACTTCAGTGGAAACTCTAGGTGCTTTCCAAAGGATGTGACCAAACATCACAAGAACCCTGAGAACAGGTGGCTCAGAATGATCTGCACATGTAACTCAAGGTGAGAGCAGAGAGGTCTCTAACTCTGGGACCAGATGACCTGCTCCAGAGACCCTGTTTGAAGTCTTTGGGCAATTCATAGGAAATTCAAAAATGAGCTCCTCTTCCCATTAGCTGTCATCTCTTAGCCTTGCTCAGTCTTCAATTTTTATTTATTATATTTATTTTTTAAAGTTATTTATTACTTTTTTGATTCCAGTGTAATAATTGTAGGGTGTTATCTCAACCAGCTTTTATTAAGACAGCTGCCTCCAGGGACAATGACCTAATGTCATCACATGTATTATTCTGCTGTCAGACTCAAGTGTTCATCCTTGAGCAACCTGACCAGAGGTTGTCAGGCACCTTGCTATAAATGGGAGCATATTCTCCTCTCCATTCCTGTTCCACCCCATCGGCTCTAGGTTCCTTCTCTTACTCCTGCTGTAGGGGTAAGGATGGAATACCTCTAAGACTCTGGAGCCATGGGCTTTATGTTTATTTCATGTTCATATGAGATAGGTCCTAGGTATTTTGCCATTTCAGAGTGAATCAGTTAATGATTTGTGGCAGCCACAGATGTGTAGGATCAGATTTTTCTAGTGTTTCTGAGGCGGTACGGAAACATTAGTGGCAATGATTACTGTCTGACTTTGCAAGGAGTCCCCTGATAAGGGACAGCCCCAGGATGGGGGGCCAGGTAGTGGCTCAAACCATTGTCCAGGCTGTGATTGGCAAGGTAATGCTTATATCAGAGTGGTGACATTTGCCATCATAGATTTATTTTTATCTAGTTTGCTTAAGACAAACTCTTCGAATTTCTTTGTTCCCATCTTACACGTTATTCATCCTGCACAATATGGATAGAATGCCCTGGACAATAAACAGTTCAGTTTTTTTTAAGATTTTATTTATTTATTTGGCAGAGAGAGAGAGAGATCACAAGTAGGCAGAGAGAGAGGGGGAAGCAGGCTCCCTGCCGAGCAGAGAGCCCAATGCGGGGCTTGATCCCAGGACCCTGAAACCATGACCTGAGCCGAAGGCCCAGGCTTAACCCACTGAGCCACCCAGGTACCATGCAAACAACTCGTTTTTTATTAAATCTGTTCAGGACATATGCAAAATATATTGTTTAACAAAAATAGCAAATCTGGGCTGCGTTATAACAAGGTGATAAGAGTATAGGTTCTGGAGTCAGTTGCCAGGATCCTTGGCTATAAGGTTTGGGGAAATTTCCTTCATTTCTGTAAGCCTTTGGCTTCCTTCTGTGTAAAACAAAATAAAAATAGAAACTACATTATAGGATTGTTTTGAGGATTGAATGTAATAATGTATAGAAGTCCATGGCACAGCTCCCAATACATACTAAATACTTGATAATTGTCTTCACGGTCATGTCTATACACATGCATACAAAAGGCTTGCACAAGGCAAGCAGTGTGTTTCATCAGTAAGACATTTCCTATAATGAATTTACTGTTGCAATAGATATTACTACTCTCCACTTCTCCACGAGGGAAAAGCATTAAAATGGCTTTCCCAAGCTCACACAGCTGGTTATTGATCAAGTCGGAAACAATTCAGGATTCTGATCCCAGTTTATATCTCCATGTTGGTTCTTTGAATCCCCATGCTCTGCCCCTAACAGCACAGCTCTCTCTGCCATAGGAAAATTAGCATGAGCAAAAACCCAAAATAAATAAATAAATAAAAATTCATGAAAACTGCTTTCAACTTCATCCCACTTCCTCTTTCCATAATTCCTTATAACTATTTATCTCCTAATTATTCTGGAAATGATATGCAAGGCTAGTTCCTTCCACCTGGTTTGTACTGCAGGGAAGTTCCCACTTCCGTAGTTCTAAATGGTAAGTTTTCAGGTTTCCCATATCCCATGGGAATTGATAATTTTAAATAAGATTCCTAAAGACACAAATACATAATATTTAAACAAATGAGTCAATGATGGCAGAATTTAAGCATCAGAACAAAGAGGCAAGGAAAAACCAGGTATGAGAAAGGGAATAATTGGTTGTAGCTGAGGATGCTTCTAAGATGCTCAAATCCTTTTCAAGAAACTGACAGCTCCACGAAATGCTTCTCTTTTCATAGTTTGTTTGTTTTACTTTGTTTTTGTTTTCCCACTGTAAAAATTTATAATGAAATAGTTCAAATCTTATAATCATATACAAAGAAATCAGTCACCCTGTGACTGGTCTTTTAAAATATGAACTACACAAGTACTTTTATTTTTTTTAAACCAATAAGTATGCATAATTCTGATACATCCTCCTGAATCTGTGATATTCAGTGCCAATGCTCCACCATATAAATGAAAATTAGCATTAGACAACCTTCAAAAAGATTAATTTATAAGGAAAATTAAGTAAATATAAAGTGATATTTGATAACTATAATTTAAAAATATGTGATGGAGTTCATATAAACTATTAATCAGCAATAGGTCCTTGAAAAATTGTGAGTAAAAAGGTTAACAATGCAGCCACTGATAGTCAATATTCTAAAAGATAAGATGCCCTGTATGTCACTGTGTTTTCAAATCTCAGTTCTACCACTTGTACCTATTTGAATTTGGGCAAGTTTATATATCTCTGTGCCTTGCTGTCTCATTTGAAGATAAGGCTAAGGATAATTTCTATTTCCTGGAGCTAAAGTAAGGATTAAGTGAGATAGCTCATGTGACATGCTTAAAAAGTATCTGTCATGGGGTACCTGGCTGGCTCAGTCAGTAGAACATATGACCCTTGATCTTGGGGTCATGAGTTCAAGCCCCATGCTGGGTATAAAGTTTACTTAATTTTTTTTTTTAAATCTGTCACAGTAAATATTTGATGGAGTTCTTGCTACTGTTACTAATATTGCTATGATTAGGTACATGGTAGTTATGTGCTGATCTCAGGGTAACTAAAACTGTGAAAATAAAAGGACATTTTTAATGGTGTTTTCTGTAACAAGGTTTTTAGAGCAGTTTCCATAAAATGATGTGTGTGTTATAGTTGATCTTTGATATGTGCTTTACTGAAAATTCTCATTTGCAAAGAACAGAAACTTGCTCAAACTAGCTGAAATAAGAGGGATCATTGTGTTTCTCACAGGTATCTAAGCTAGGAACCACAGTCCAGCCCTTCAGCACCCTTCAGTCTTCATCATTTGGTTTCACCCTGCATCTGCTTCATCCTGCTCCAGAGCCCAACCGGCCTCCCTCTTCTTCCTTCTCTTGCACATAGCCCAATACTCCCACAACCTATGACTCCTTCCTAGAAATTTCAAATCCAAATGCCATCTGATATCTCAATATTTTTATTATCCAGAAAAATTCTGTTTGGTTTTGGGTCATCCAATGGATTGACATCCTTCTGGGTCTAATCAGCCCGGGGAAAGCATGGGTGTAAGCACAGTGCTTCCAGAGACTGTGGAAAGACCAAGTAATCGAGCTTCCTAAAGCAGAAATGAACAAAATGAGACACACTTTAACCTTGAAGATTTTTTTAAAGTTCTATTTATATCTAGCCATTTTGATTAGCTATTTTCCCATGAATCTTGTTCATATGTATTGTAAGTTTTGATAGAATGTGCAGCAGCTCTTATTTTTCCCCCGTTTTGTATAGATCTGTATCATCTTTATTGACTTTACTTAATGAAAAATTGGCTTCCTGGTATCATCAGTATTGATCATGATGAGGGTGAAAGTGACTTGTTAACTCTCAAAATCGTCTGTAAATATTTAGTCACTCCCATTGATGCTATGAGAAATAGTTCAAGCACTCATTTCCTTTCCTATAATAATAGCACTGACTCTGTAAATGGAAGAAATCTGTATCCTTATTGTTAAAACAAAACAAAAGTGGACTTGCATAAGAGATTTCTTAGATTTTGATAAAAGAAAAAAAGCATAAGCATCTAAAATAAATCTTGGTCTTAAGGTATTATTTTACCTCACTGCTAACAATAGACATCCAAACATATCTGTGAGACGCTGTGGTCACTTTATAGTGGCTTGCCAATAGTTCTAGGACTTCTTTCCTTCTGTGCACACACTGGATTGCTCTTCAAGCCCCCTTGTATTCAGGCATGGCCAAGGGACTTTCTTTGGTTATTTATGTTAGCAAAGGTAAAATATTTCAGTCCGAAGTATTTAATTACCAGTGTTGAATCTCTAGCTCTTTCTTGGCCTTTGGGGTTGATTGTGGTAGACACCTTGTGTTAAGATGTTAAAAGAACCCACGTCAGCCACTGAGGATGGCTGCCCTGGAGTTATAGAGGACTTTCAGTGATTGAAAACTATACTTGGGGTGCCTGGTTGGCTCAATTAGAAAAGTATGTGACTCTCAATCTCTGGGTCATGAGTTCGAGCCCCACATTGGGTATAAAGATTACTTAAATAAAAACAAAAACAAAAACAAAGAAAACTGCACTTTAATTTGTTAAGCTACGGAGAATTGGGGGTTGTTTGTTTTTACAACGTAATCAAACCCATCCTGGCTTACTGGCATAGCTATAATGTCTGTTTTCTCTTTTACTAAAAGCAAAAGCTTAAAAAAAAAAAAAAAAAAGCACCAAACACCTCTGTGTCAAAATATGACCCACATTTTCCTCCATATATATGATTGAAAATGAGAGACAACAGGAATTAACAACACAAAACTTCACCAATAATTTTATGTCCTCTCTAAATTAAACTTTTTTCAAGGTTAAAGATCATTGGAATGGAAAATTACTGTTAAAATTTCACAGTCCATATCTTTAGTAGTTTCTAGTGAACAAAAGAAAATGGCTGACAAGAAAATCAATAATGTAAAGTTATTCAGTATTATGCTTAAATAATGTTTGAAGGATATATAGGAAAAAAAATTAAAAATACAGAAATGTCAAAAAAGAAGTTCTGTTAAAGTGGAAAAACATGGAATTATTTTTGTCATTATTCTAGTTAATGTACATTTTTATGATTTGGTCACATTACTTTTTTTTCTTTTTTCTTTTTTGGCTTAAAACAAGACACATTTATTAGCTCACAGCCTTTTTGGGTTAGAAATCTGGGCCCAGCTTAGCTGGATCCTATGCTTCAGGATCCCACAAAGGTTTAATTATGATGTCAGCCAGGAATACATTTTCACCTGAGGCTTGATTGAGAAAGAGTCTGCTTCTAAGCTTGTGTGGCTGTTGGCAGCATTCAATTTTTTGTGGGCTGTTAGAATGAGGGCCCCAGCTTCGTGCTGGTTATTGGTCAGAGGCCGCCGTCAGTTCTTAGAAGCCTCTCTCAGTCCTTCCCTGGTATGTCTCATTAGTCCCTAGCAATCCAATTTCCGCCTGCTCTATGCCCCCGGGGGGACTGACTTTTATGGAGTGCATCAGTTGAGCTCCTTTGCCTTCCAGCTTCTGGTCAGGTTTGACCAAGGAGAGGCACTAACAGAAAATGTAAAGAAGGAGAAGATTGAGTCTTTTTCTATTGCCCTGGCTCCCTTCCTGCCAGGCCTTCCGTTGGCTAATTTTTTTCTAAGCAAAGACCATAGCATTTTTAATCCAGATGACTTCAGCTTTGGCTGGTGTCTCTGGATTCTAGTTAACTGCTTCCTCTCCTAGCCACTCGAAAGATGATAATAGCTTTCCTAGTGTATTGGTCCTGGGTGGCTACATCATTTCTGCCAATTTCTCTTAATCTGTTCACACCTTGGAAGATGTTCCCTTTATTAAACATTTCCTCTGTCTCTCATTTGGCTGTGTCAGTCTCATAGCAGAGTGAGGTAGGCATTAGAAAGGGTGTCATGGTGGACATTCTTCACTCCTTTTATTATGTAGCTTCTGGATCTTCTCTCGTTTGAGAAATTTCGTATCTTATGAGATGTGAAAGAGGCAGAGGTAATAGGAATCTCACTTCTTCAGCCTCCCTTGTCACTAAGATACAGGCAAGTGATTTGGGCACAAAACCTACAAGGGACTAGACCAACAGCAACTGGTGTCTGGCTTTGATGGAATCAGAGGAGCAAGGAGTAGCATTTGAATCCAGCAACAGTAGGGTTGCCACAGGATTGTGAGGTGGGAGTTATTAAACAAATTCCTGCTTCTCCAGTCCATGCCTTCGCCCTTTGAGAGATTCTGAATCATCCAACATTCCGTAAAAGGTTTTTGTTGTCATTGTTGTTGTTGTTGTTTTGTGGTTTTTTTGCTTTGTTTTGTATTTTTTTTTCCTACTTAAATTAGCAGGTCTAGTTTCTGGATGCTTTAAGTGCTCAGCCTCCAGTTATAAAATCCATCTGAGAGACAGATCTCCGTGCTTTCATAGTAAAAACTAAATAATAAGTTGTGACCCAGGAGTGCAGAGAGCTCCAGAGGATTCAACATGAACTAATAGGAGTAGCTTGATGGGTAGATAGTGAGTAATAGTGGGACTTCCAGAGCAGATAATATTTGGAAATGTAAGTAACCAGGCTGTCAACTTCAATAATAACAACAGTCATTAAGTGATAAGAAGAACTGTGCTGATGCCTGTACCTCAGTTGTGGGTTTTGTCAGTGTCTAAGGCCATTTACTAAAAATACAAATGTCCAGGCTTCATTCTGGTCCCTATCTATCAGAATTTGAAAGACCTTATTGAAATATATGAATTTCCCATGAGCATCCTAGGTAATTTCAATATTTAGGAAGGTTTTAGAGATAGTGGATTACTTACTTGACCATGACAAAGCTGCTAATATCACAGTATCTCCATTTTACCATTGAGGACAGAGCTTCAGAGAAGTTGCTAATTCAGAAACACAAGCAAGGGAGTGGCAGATGCACATTATAGATTCATATGCACTTGCCTGACTCTCATTCCCACCCCTCACCCCCAACTATGTCATTAAAAACTCACCAAAGACTTCTGGTAGGTTCTTGAGAAACAGATACATTTGAGTTCAACCTGACAAGTACTACCTATATCATGTTTAACCTATCTAATTTTCTGGACTTTAGTCTTCCTATTTGGAGAATGAGGAATTATATCTACCTTAAAATTCTTTGATGATAACATGATATAAAATTTGTAAAAGTTATAAAACTCGGTGCATGGTTTTTTTTCCCCTCTCTCTTCCATTCTATAGTTATCTGGGCATTCCATAATTTCAACAGAGAATGTGTTAATCATTTACTACACCAGTATCCATTTCTCATTTGTACACAGAAAACAACATTTCTTAGCTTCTATGTGCTATGGACAGAGATAAGGAAATATCCCTTTCCCCAGTCATATTTAGGCTCTGGTTCTAACCACCTGCTGGCATCTGACTGATTTCTGCCTTGGCCCAGTGGTAGTGATCCCTTCTTCTTGGTTCCTACCTAGCACTGCTTAAATGAAGAGGAAAATGAAGGCAAATCTGGAAATAGCCACATCTCTGGTATGACTGCATGGAGTCATGGGTAGACTATACAGGAAGAAGGTATAAGGTACTATTTTGCTAAACTACTGAGACTTATCCATTTTGACAGCCCAGCAACTAATTACTCTGATTAATACAGAAAGAAAATGCAAGCACACACAAGTTTTATAAATTTTTAAAATTTTGTTTTGTTAAATGTGGTTAAGATTGCATTTTGATCAACCATGAAGAGATTATGGTCATAGGTGCCAGGGTCTCTCTCCAGTATGGCCAAAGCCCTTCTCCTTAGCTTCAGCTCTACCCATGTTGAGGGTTCACCTCAACTTGAGACACAGGAAACTTGAGAAGCTAAGGGTCAATATGCATGGACTCAGAATCAAGCTCATTAATATTTCCATAATGTCCTACCACTCCATTTCTTATATCTGGGTTCTCCTCTCCTCCTCTCATTACATTACTGAGCCCTTGACTGCTTTCTTTCAGTATCTTCCAGGGTTGAAATATTTGTTCTTCACAGCACAAGCTTCCAAATTGATCTTTACTAGCTACTGTAGGACTTCTTCATCACAAATTCCCCAAGACTCCAGACCTGTCACTGACTTTGCCCTAAGGTATCAGAGCCGGCTTACTGTTTACCAAGGTCAATGAAATCCAGACAGAACTTTTTAATATATTGTTTATTGTTCATATGTTCTTCAATCTTCTTATTTTGTTTCTTCCCCTTCTTCCCCTTCTCCTTCTTCTTTTTCTTTTTGAAATATCCCTTAGTCCAGAAACATAACCTTTGGAATCAAGGCTCTGGTTCCATCTACCTCCTGAGCCTTCAAATGCCTGAAGTCCCAAAAGATACACTAAGCTCCCTATCCATAAGCATGAGGCAAAGGAATAAGTTGCTTATCTGATGACCTGACAAACTGAGGAATCTGTCCCTGGTCCCAAGATCCATGTCCACATGGTAACTTAGTGTCCCCAGTGCCTGTGTTTCAGACTTTGCCTCATCATGTGCTCTAGATTTTTTGGAAACTAAAGTCATGCTTCTGACCTTCAGTCTTGGAGGATTGATTCATTTATTTATTTTTATTGATTTCCCTGATCATTAGGCCTCCTTTTGGGTTGCCTGATCACAGTTGGAGAGCTGGCAATAACTTTCTAGGCCCAGCTGGGAGCTATGAAGGTAGAAAAGTAGAAGCCTCTGACCCTGTCCTCTGGAATGCTCTAGTTGGGGTGAAAGGTTATAAAGACACAAGCCAACTGGAGATGCATAGTGATACAAAGCTAATCATAAATTATTTGAGAAAATAGGGTAAACCTTCTGGATTGGTCTAATTAGCAATAGGAGGTCATTACAAGTAAGTTCTAGAGAAGCCAAGGAATGTGTGAGACAATGTCATTTACGTATACTGAATGAAACTGGCCCTGAATGATTTGTTTTGTAAGATATGTTATTTTTGGCAGATTATATGAATTATATAATATAACCTAAATGAAAGACAACCTAAATGATCTGGTCAGGATATTTCCTTACTAGCTAGCCCTGTTCCTTTCCACCTCTCACCCCTACCTGAGGCTGAGCTGCTAGGAGGTGGGGAGTGAGACTTCTTTCCAAACCTTAGGGCTCTAGCACATACAGGTTCCCCCACTATCACCACCACCACTGATTTTCACTTTATCTGTGCTCCTAAAGTTATTCTGTCTGCTTGAGAAGCGTAAGACTGTGAATAGTGTTAAAAACTCAAACTTTCTTGGAAAAGTTCCTAGATAAACAAAAGGGGAATATAGGGTATCTGTGAGTAAGGGACGGGGGGAGGGCCTAGGTAGGGAGAGATAGATACCCGGCTCTGGCATCAGGCTCACAAAAATCACAAAAATGTGGAGGTATAAGGAAACCAGAGATAAGCGAACAAACCAGACCCCACTGCCCGAACAGCTGCTTGCCACCAAGAATTACCTGACCCTAAAAACGAAGTAAATCATTAAAGGTGTTATCACTAGTCCTTACTCAATGGTGCTATCTGTAGAGATGTTAAAATGATTTAAGTTCCCTTTTTGAAGGTTAGCCTTCAAAAAAAAAGACCAACCCTAAAAGCCTTCCATGGCAACCCTATAAGGGCCCCTCTCACTCCTGAGAGCTTTTTCTGTATCCTTATTAATAAAATCTCTGTTGCTATACTCACTCTCCTTTGTCCAGGAAATTCATTCTTCAACTCCGTGAGACAAGAACCTAGCTCTCTGGCTACATCTGGAATACCAGCTCAGCTGTTAAAAGGGATTAAAAAAGCTGGTCTAGCAGGAAGGCCTGTTTGAAAACCCTGCTGAACCTCAGGTAGAGACTTTGTATCTGAAGGCAACACAGCAAGCCTTCCCATTAGAGCAGATCCCAAAGTCAGCTACTTATGAATCTTGATCTTCTCCATTTGACAGAAAACTGTTTTCCTTTTTATCTAGTATCCTAATCCTCCTTGTTGTTATGCATACAAATGGATCTGTTTTGCATTATTAAAAAAATGCATTCGCTGCATATTAACACATCTCAGGGTGCATACTCCACCATATCCCCGTATCGGTAAGTCATGGTTTCCTATCTGCACAGACCTGCATGGAATCCAATTATACTGGCCAACGGGAGTGTCTTTCAGTGAGCTCTTCATCTCTCTCCCTTCCTTCAGTGGGCTCTTCCCTATCTCTGACCCTTAGAATAATAGTACTTGCTCAATGATTCACCTTGTATCACAGCCAGACCCTGGGAACCGAGAGTCAAAATAAACCCCAGACTTCAACTCGAACTGGTTTTAACCTCTGTCACTCAAACCACTCTTAGCAACAACCTCTGTGATCTGCCCCTAATAATCTCAAACTGTTCCTCTCTCTCCTGATGGGAGCTTCTGTTTTTCTACTCCTTTAAAAAAAAAAAAAAAAAAAAAAAAAAACCTTCAGCTCACTCAGAATTTGCTCAAACTTTCTAACTCTATCCTCTACCAAAATCACTTACCATCAGGGATCAAATCCGTAGACCATCCTCAGCCACATGAAATTCAAATCATCATGGGGCTCTTGTTTCTTCTGACATAAACCCTACCATAACCACCCTTTGCCCAACAATTTAATTAGAGATCAAAACCTATTTCCTGATATAATTGTTCTTAAAAAGACTTTTTTGGTCATAGTCTAGTTCTATTTATTAAGTGTTGAAATCCACAGCACCCCCAATACCCTCAAATATTAAAGTTAAATATCACTACAGTTATGTAAGATTTGCCAGTAATAGATGTCATCTTTCTGCTTAATACTATGCAAATCTGCCTCAGATAAGTCTGGAATGTCCCCAGAATACAGGAGATATAACAAGAATTGAGGAGAACTCTGTAACCTTAACTTTAGTGATGGGGAAAAGTACTTAAATGTTCAGATGTGTAAAACCACCCCAAAATAACCTTTTATGTTCCCACTCTCTGCAGAAATATTTCCTAAAGCTTAGTAGAGCTAGGTAGAAATGGGCTCTGGATTAATTTTGACCTTCTGTGGCAATGCATTTTCAAGACCAAGAATTTATGTGTGCGGAATATTAAATGTCAAATGCAAATATGAAAATGGAGCTACATGGTTGCAGATAGTCCCTAATTGATATTGAGCAGACTATTCCCTTTAAATGTTAATGAAACTGTTGTAATTACTAAATGACCAAAACAGCTCAGAAGCCAGGGTTCACAGCTGTAAACCATTACTTGTAAATTACTGGCACAGGCCCGCATTAGCAGATGGCTGGGCCCATGGAAGAAAACTTCCTCAAGATGCTTTTCTTCCAGGCCCGGGCTCAGGAGCAAATTAGATGAGCATATTAGAGAAGGCCAGAGTGCCTGTTTGGACATGTCGCTGGCGATAAGCACCTACTTTGATCTTCTTATTTTTTTCATTACATTCTTTGCAGAAAGTGCTGAATATCACAGAACACAAAGAAAAGAGAAGGAGAAACTGACAGAGCTTATAAACACAGCATGAAGGTTCAGATATGCACATTTCTGCTGGATTTTTAAGGAGCAATGTGTTTCCTACATCCTGAGGCTGACGAGCTTGATGGGCTGGAGGTAAATACTGAAGTGGGGGAAGGGAGTGTGTGTGTGTGTGTGTGTGTGTGTGTGTGTGTGTGTGTGTGTAAGTTGGTGAGACTTGCTAACAAGCCAGTGGCAGAAAAGCAACTAGAAGAAAAATAGGGCATTTGAATGGGCTTAGTACCCTCAAGACAGAGAGAACGTCTTTAAAGCTGTGTAAGCAAAACTATGCAGTAGAAACAAGCGATGTCTTTATTAGAGAAGGCCTGTGGCTCTTCACAGCTTTGTTCTGTAAATTCCATACTAGCTTTGCAAACTCTCTGAGGTTATTAACTTTACTGAAGATTTTTTTTTTAAAGAGTTGGGTAAGTCCTGCAGTTGAGGCTTTCATTAATATGAAAGAAAGATTAATTAAGACAT
Organism: Enhydra lutris kenyoni; assembly: GCF_002288905.1. Taxonomy (NCBI): domain Eukaryota; kingdom Metazoa; phylum Chordata; class Mammalia; order Carnivora; family Mustelidae; genus Enhydra; species Enhydra lutris. The sequence goes on from NW_019154147.1 coordinate 2,602,042, forward strand.
CTGCCAATAACAGGAGGAAGGAAGAATTTGTCTTATGATGTATACTACGAATTATGCTAAGAATCAAACGATGGCTTTTTCCTCACCATGAACTACTCCGAAGAGAAAATGTTTACAGTATTTACAGTCAAATCGGAGGGTATAGGCAATTTCTACCTTTTGAACAGTTTGAATCTCAAAGTGATATGGAAAGCAATTGTTAGGATTTCAAAATGCATCTTCACAGAAAAGAAATGTTATAACCTTCTCAATATTTAGAGGAAATTGGAACAATCTGAATTTATGATGGTCGAAGGGACAAGGCATGGGGGTGTTTGGTATGGACCAGGTAAGGTAAGTCAAAGTTGCCATGAAATAATCAGATATGAAAAATTGAGACATAACTGGAGAATTTTGTCAAGCTAATGCATAATACAGAAATTTCCAGGAAATTTATATTTTCTGTCTCAAACCTAGGAGAACAGAATACTCAGAGTTAGAACTGACCCGTAAAATCTGGAATGAATGAGTAATGTGCTGATAGAGTGTCCTGAGTCTGGATCCTGGAGGCATGACATTACAAGGGGTGATGAAAAGACTTGAATTCTTCCCACATTCAGAACCGGTCTGCAGCAGTATTTGGAGACCTTCGAAGTTTGCCTTCAGTTTCCTACCGCTTTTTCCGTCTTCCTAAATGAACGTCATACATAGGCACCCTCGAGATAGCCAGCCCCCAGGTCTTTGTTTGTTCCTCCTGGCCTCCCACCCAGGCCTGGTAAACATAATCTCTTTTTTTTCTTTCTTCCCTGATTTTCCTCTCTTCCTCCAGGGAGATAGATCTTAGATCTGTCTTAGAAGAATGCAAGCAAGCATGCAGGCAGTTTAATCTAATTCATAATGAGAGATGGTCAATTAATCTTTTAACTCTTCCAAAGATGGGAAGCATTTCTGGAAGTAGATCATTATTCAAGTGTGGTGATTTAGGCCTGCAAACTTTGAAGTTCCCCAGCCACATACTCACTGCCTGTGTGACCTTAAGCACGTTACTCAACTACTCTATGTTTTAGTTCCATCATCTATATATTGGGGAATATTAGTGTCTACTCCATGGGATTAATTTTAAGAATTTGAAATACTTAATATATTCTCTGATAGACATTAAAATGATCAATAAATGTAACTCAAATGATTACTGAATTGGTCAAATCTTAGTTTTACATGGTAAAAATAAGAGACTCAGTTATGAAACAGAATATTTTCTATCGCGAACACTGATGAAGAGTAATTCATTTCCTGGTTTTGAGAATACAGTGTCGTTACTTAGAATGTTCCCACTGGGAATGCTGGACGATGAGCAAATGGAACCTCTCTATAATTTTTACAAGTTATTGTGAGTCTGTTGCAAAATTTAAAGTTTAGAAAACAAGTAAACCAAACCAATCTTGATATTTTTTCCCTGAACCAAATTCACTGAACCATTTTTGATTTTCATAGCTTTTTTTCTCTTGTGCTTTCAAATCATAGGCTCTTGAAAACATTCAGATTTTTCACAGCAATTCCCTTGTGCATTGTTACAAAAGGTATTTCCAAGAAGGGTGTGTGTGTGTGTGTGTGTGTGTGTGTGTGTTCATGTGTACATGTACATGTGTGTTGAGGGAACAATATTTGTTTATTTTTCAGTTTTGAGGTAAAGGGATAGCCATCTGTCATTATTTCAATTGACCATTTGTACAGATACATGTGGGAAGGCTATTTTTATATACTCTGTTAGAATCTGCTGGACTGTATCTTACAGTGTTTTCACAGTTAGCATACTATAAGCATGCTTAGTTATTTTGAGACTAAGGACTTTTCAGAGAAGTTAATAAAAGCTATAAACTCTCCCCAAGAAAGTGTGTTAAACTCAAGCAAAATTATATGCACAATGTATTCCTATTGTATCTCATTGAACTTCTACTAAGTACTAGTAATAGACATGGGCTGGCAGACTATAGAACACACAGAATAAGGAAAAAGTTTATCTCCTCTGCCATACCCCCAAATATGATAGGTGAGTAATGAGACATTATAATGCAATATGACTGGTGTTATTTACTGTGAAAGCAGCACACTCCCTCACATAAGAGGAACACTGAGCTTAGACTTGAAAGAATTAAGAACGATTTTCTAGGGAAATGGCCTCTAAGTTGAAATCTGAAGGAAAAGTAGTCATTAGCCAGTTGATAGGAAGGCATAGAAAACAGAAGTTGTGGTTTTAAGAGAGTAGTTGCAGAACTCTAAAAGTCTCAATGGCTAGAATATGACATACAAAGGTGTAGGAATAATAAATAACATTGGAAAAGTGATCGGGGCTGGATTATGCAGGACCTTGTGGGCCCTATTAAGAAAGCTTGACTCTATCGAAGAACTTTGGAAAATCTTTGCAGGGTTTTCAATTAGATTTGCCGTGTAGAAATCTTACTCAAAGCACTGTGGAGAATGGACTAGGGAGAAATAAAACTACAGTGAAGGAAAGCAGTAAGAAGCCAATTGTAGCGACACAAGGAAGATATGATAGGGTCCTGTATTTTTTTTATTATTATTAATTTATTTGACAGAGAGAGAGATCACAAATAGGCAGAGAGAGAGGCAGAGAGAAAGGGGGAAGCAGGCTCCCTGCCGAGCAGAGAGCCCTATGTGGGGCTAGAACCCTACGTGGGGCTCAATCCCAGGACCCTGAGATCATAACCTGAGCCAAAGACAGAGGCTTAACCCACTGAGTCACCCAGGCACCCAATAGCGTCCCGTATTCTTGACAAGGGGCATAAAGAGAAGTGGTTGGTTTTGTGAGACTTTCATAAGCAGAATAGATAAAATTTTATTTATTTGGATGTGAGTGGTATGAGAGAGGAAAGTTGAAGGTTAATCTAGATTTCTATCTGAAGCCACTGGATTGTTGATGGCACCCCCATTCAGATGGGCTACAGAGAAGAAAGAGAAGTTTGAGTAAAAAGAGATCAATTAAGATTTGGACTTGTTGAATTTAATTTCTATGGGCAATCCAAGTAGCCACTGTGGCATTTAGATATGCAGCTCTGGGATGTGGTGAGTGATACTGAATTGGTAACATTTGAACATAATTGAAGCCACTGCACTAGATGAGATCATACAGAAGTACCAAAAGTCATGGTAAGTAGAGAGAAAGGAGAAAGAGTAGATCTACAGATGCATATTAGTTTACTGGTTTGGTGATAGAAGTTGAAGAAACTTCAACTTCTTATCTACTTATCTACTAAGAGCAAGAAGGGCATGACAGAGTTAGAAATCCAAAGTGTGGAGAAGTTCAGACTGCCTCCAGGAAGACCTAGAAACAAAGCTATCTGGAGAAATAGTAGTCCAGGTTGCTGGTCATTTGGGAGTGCCTACTTAAGTTTGGAAACTGTAACTTTGTAGCTGTTATAGCTAACTACTTAATCACAAAATTGTAGGAGACAAAACATGAAAGAAATCGTCAACGATTTTTGTCTTTCTTCCTCCCATGTATTTTTAAATGTAATTAAAGAATGCTTACTGAAAATTTTAGGGCATCCAAAATTTAAGATCCAATTTCACAAATATGACAAATAAATTCTACCTCAAGGAAAATGTCAGTAAGAATCTGTATTATTCAACTTTAAAAAATATGGAATTGTCATTAATTTGAAAGCATGCATGTTATCTTTGACATCTATTTCTGATATTTTTGGTGGTTTGTTTAAGTGACTCCATATGCTAATAACCTCACTTATGAAGCCCTATGAGTAGAATCAATGTTTTTCACAAATGGCTTTTGGCAGGCTAGTGTGCATTGTCAAGTAATAACTGAATTCTCTGGGACTTCTTGATTTGAAATCCTGGCAGGGCAAGTCTTTATCCTGTCTTCAAGGTCAAAGTCTACGGCAGTAATGCTTTCTTTGACAGCAAAAAGAGGATCACTGATCCAGATTTCAATATTTAAGTTTGTCTGGGAAAAGTAACCTTGGGAAGGACTCTATAATTTTTCCAGGGATTTGTAGATTTCTTTACACAGAGAATTTGGCAAGACTTTATCACCCTCAATACAGACTAAAAAAATTATTTTTCTAGCATTTATAAATTTAGGATAGTTGCCTAATTCTATTTGTTGGTTCATAACTGGTGACTTGGATGCAGATAGTTTGTAGTTTGTTGCAGTGGTGGTTTGAACTAGGGATAGGGAGTTGTATATTTTTGTTTTGTTTTTAGCAGCATCTACAATTCAAGGCTTTGTCTTGAATGATTTACCTCATTCATATTGTCAGATATACTTTTCCTTAGCCAAGATATAAATCAACTCCTCCTTGTCAAGTAGTTCTGAGTAGATTTTCCTTTAGAGCAATTTTTTTTCTGTTCCCCTCCATAAAAAACAATAATAATAATAATTATTATTATTATAAATAAATCAATAAAAGAGAAGTAGAGAGAACAAAAAGGGAAAACTATTTCCCAAAGTACAATCAAGCACTTAACGTTTTGCTTTTGGAGTCTGTAGTAAAGAAGTCCACATTCTTCTTTCATCCCTTGACAACACATGCTGAAATGAGTGATTTGAATTCTTGGCTCTGATAAAGCTGATCTTTCCATGGCAGTGGACGAAGCTTCTTTCAGAATTGCTGGCAGAGGCTCTTATGACATCGCATGCCGGTATAGAAGGCAGTGAGTCATTATGACATGTGGAGCGTCTTTCTTCAAGAAAGCAGCCAAGCCAGATGTGCTGCCACGCATCGCAGGTGCTCCACCTGTGCAGAGCACACCACGATTTGTCTTCCCATGGAAGCTTTCCCTGGCGGAAAAAAGAAGAAAAGAAAAAAGAAAAGAAAAAGAAAAGCTCTTTACCATTTTGAAGACGATGACATTCCTTCCAGGTTCCAAGATGGGCTCATAAAATGCAAATTCTTCTTTGATGGCAACAACTTGAACACAATAGAAGAAAGTTAAGAGCTGAAAAAGGAAAGAAAGAAAGAAAGAAGAAAAAAAAAAAGAAAGCTAAGAGCTGTCTTCACCAAGGGACACCTGCATTTTTGTCACGTACAGAATGCAAGTGACATAGCTGCCAATTCCTTCAAGATTTGCTTTGAAATAGTGGAAAACGTACAAGTACTTCAACAGCGGATGAAATATATTGACAAAGATAATTTTCTTTGACAGGTCAAAGACACAGAATAGTATGGTTCCACTAAAGTCCCTCTAATATGGTGACTTGTTTTATCTGGGAATGAAATAAGCAAACTTAGGTGATGCACAACATATGACATCTCTGTTGGGAAATCTATATTCTTGTAAATATCCAATCTCAAAAACTAAGGCTTTTTCTTGTAGAATAGATCCTTATCATCTGATGGGTTTGCATGATGGCCAGCTATAAGATTCTCCTTCCATTTGGTTTGACTGGCTTTTGTTTCCCCTTGGTTTTCAAAAATGTGGTATGAGAGGAAGATCAAAGGATACACAAGGTTCTTCATATTATCTTGTTGTTGTTTAATTTTTAAAATAACAGCAAAGAAAGTAAAAGAAAGAATGTTCTGGTTTCCTTGTTAATTATTTTATTATTTTTGTAGCTGGGCCCCAACTTCCAGAAACCTCCACCTGGATCTCTAGGGTGTCACAGACCTAGCTTACAAACTTTAGGCACAAAAGAAAAAAATATGAATTATTGAAAAGTAAACAGCCACCATATACTCACAGTAGGAAAGAAAAATATCCTGTTTATTTTAAAGGTTTGAAAGACGATATTTTCTGAGCCTTTCCTCAGTACAATATACTCACTTGTATTACTATACTTATTTGCATTACAGTGTATCATAAGTTTCTCTTTAAGCTACTATATTCTTTAAAGTTTTTAGAGTTTACAAAAAACTCCTGACAATAAAATCTGCATATTATTTTCCTTGCTATCAGTTTAGTTATCATCTGTCTTAGCTTGGGCTGCTCTCACAAAATACCATAAACTAGGTGGCTTATGGACAGCAGAAACATTTGCTCACAGTTCTGGAGGTGGGAAGTAGGAGATTATGGTGCCAGCATGATCAGATTATGGGCACTAATCTCATACATAAGGGCTTCACCCTCATGATGTAATTACCCCCTAAGGGCTCCCCTTCTAAATACCATCATATTGGGTATTAGACTTCAATGTATGAATCTGGGGGTGATACAAGCATTCAGTCTATAACATCATCACAAAGTTAGTTATCTTTGGAAGGATTTTTAGCTCCCTTAAAGTGATCCAAGTGAATAGCATTCCTTTGAAACTAACCTGAGTTTTCCCCTCCATGTAACTTTGGCAATATGTATGAGTTAAACTCTTTTGTTTGCTGCCTTAAAGTTGTGGAAGCCCTTTTATTGTGCTGCAAAAAAGGACAAAAAAAAAAAAAGAGTAAGTACAATTATGCTTCTAGGACAATGGTCGCCAATTAGAAAGTAGGAAGACAAAACAAATTGTTGTTTAAAACCATCTGTTGTTTTGTCTGCCTGATGCAGCAATTCACCACACTCCCACCAACTCATTCTAGCAATTTTCTTGCCTCCTATTCACTAGATGTTCCCAAAAGAAGTTGCCATCTTCATAAAGATTTTGATACTCTCTTCGTGGTGTTGATTGTTATTGGAGTCAGCATCTGACTCATGTGGGACCAGCAAGAATCTTTCCTTGAGATTTGTGAATTTGGGACAAAACAGAAGAACTCTTAGCTCTTCTTCAGTGTCATATGGGAGGTAATTTAATTGCGGAGATTACCATTAATACTGTGTCTAGCAATTATGGGAGAAGTCAACATAAAGAGAGGAGCAGAGCAGAGACCTCATTACAACTCTGTCCTTACCTTGGTTATCTTAGCCAATAAATTACTCTTGTTTGCTAGAGGCAGTTCAAAGTGCATTTATGCCACATGCAGTAAAATTATCCTGATCATATAACGGTCCATTAATTTTTCAGTGTGTAAAGTTGATTGGTTACCTCATCACTAATAGATTAATTGTATCAATGAAATAAGTCTATTTTATCATTTGCATGGTACTTTTATCTCCAATAGATGATAAATCTATTTTAGAAGATTAAATGCCATTATCTTTTAAAATGTAACTTTACATTATTTATGGTGGTAATAATATTAATGTCTTAATGAATTATGTAGAATTGGGGAGGGAAAGGATGGTTAAATAAAAATTATCAAAAAACTTTGATGGGGGAGAGAAGGAAATGTAATTTTTTTTTTAAAGATTTTTTTTTTTTTTTATTTGACAGACAGATCACGAGTAGGCAGAGAGGCAGGCAGAGAGAGAGGAGGAGGCAGGCTCCCTGCTGAGCAGAGAGCCCGATGCGGGACTCGATCCCAGGACCCTGGGATCATGACCTGAGCCGAAGGCAGAGGCTTTAACCACTGAGCCACCCAGGCGCCCCGGAAATGTAATTTTTTAAATACAAAAATTGATTTGTATCCTAAGCATAGAAATAACACAATTCGGATTTAAATCCTATTTTTACATGTAATTAAGTATTTTCTCAATGAGATTATGAAAGTAAAATCTCTAGGGTTCACACACCTAAGAAGTTTCAGTGTTCCTTTTAAACACATCATTGTCAAAGGAATATTGATCTTACAGGTATACATTTCATGACATGTACCATTCATCATCATCTTGAGACTGTATAAGCTGAGAAAATAATTTTTATACATTATTCAGAAAATTATGAAACTTTAAATTGGTACATCTGTTTTTCCTCCATGGGTCATAGAAGAAAAGTCATTACTTTCAAGACTGACCACAGAATTCCTTTTAGGAGAATATTGATGATAGGATACAACTTGGTGGGTATTTTTAAATGAGATCCTCTGAGTGGTGTCTGTTAATCTGGGATGAGAAAAGTATCAGGTTAAGCATATCAAAGTCATAGTGCATTGCTAGTTGTATTCAGTTACATTCAAATAGATAAGCCAAAGGGACCACAGACTATAATGCCTGGCATATACTAAGACATTAATACATTTAAGTTTGTTTCTCTTTATTGGACTTACTAATTTGCTTTCACTGTTGATGTATCACTGACCCAGTTCAAGTTTCCTTTCTATTAAGAGGGTATCCTCTCTGCCTTGGCCCACCTGTCAGTTTTAGAAGCCCTATTTCTGTGCTCCACTCGGATGACGTCTTTCCCTCTGCCATGACTTTTATACACACACTCCTCTTCTAGGAGGAATAAAGACTCCCGCCGAAGGATGATGGTCTGATTTCTTGATGTCCCCCCCACCCAACAGAGAGCCCAGCTCACAGGTTGCTAGATACATTTTGAGTGAATACATGTGAATGGAATTTGAATCCAAGAGGAAGATGTTTCATGATTCATGCTTTTTATAGTTAAGAGGCAAAAGTTTCATTCATTTCATTTAATATGAATCATTGCTGCCCAATATCATTTGTGCTTTACCTATTTAAAGGTCTGGAAGATTTGGTTTTGCTTTGTTGACTGTGTCTGCTGTAAAGGTCTGCTCTCAAGCTTCTCCCAGGCCTATGTCTTGCCCTCTGGTCCCTTTTCAAAAGCACCACAGACCACTCCACTCTACGTCAGCTCTTTCATTTATTTTAGTATGAGGGCCTGCCACTGGCCACTTGCTTAATTTCTTCTTCTCAATCTTTCCTACTTAGAGCTCTCAAGCATCTTGACCCCACACAGCATGTTCTTCACAACAGTTGTTTTCAAACTCTGCTCCTTTTGATTTAGGAGGCCTCAGAGTTGCCTCAGAGGTCAGCATCCAGGAGAACCATCGAATACAGCAGCGCCTCGTGCACCTGTTTTCTGTATTGGGGATGGAAGACTTTTCTTTAAGAAAGAGCAGTAGTAAAAAGAACATTTGAAAACTATTTCTTCACATTATTTTCAATGCCATACAATGTGCACCTATACTTTCAGAGCATTTATTATTAATGTTCAAATATTTTAAACATTGACTTAAAACAGATAATGTGTCCCACTTCCCATCTGCCCTGCTCCTTGAAATGACACAGTTTCCAAACAATGGCATTACGGGTCCTTATAATTTCAAACACACCCTTGAGATATTTAGCAGGGTACTTATATATTTTGCTTTTATTCATCACTATTTTAAATTAAATTAGACAACTCCATGAGAAAGTACATAGATATATATACATATAAATGTGAAGAACATATGTAAATATATCTTGCATGTGTTCTGAATCCACAAAGAAACCATTATCTGATTGGGACATGTGTTTAATAGGAAAATCATAAACATGAAAGGTAAGTTGAATTAAAAGGGACTTTCATTGATTTTTTAGATTTTTTTTGAGAAAGACATCACACACAAAACTAATCTGTAAACAGTAACTCTAGATGTAAAGTTTTTGTTAAAGGTAATTTAAAATCTCAGCAATTAAGTTAGTCAGAAAACTATCATCTTTAATTCTGAAAGTTGAGACATCATAAATCAAGACCATTTATTGCTCTAGATAGAGTCATAGTCCCCTTCCTTGTGGGTCACTCAGCCATCTAGAGGATGTGATGAGTTCATACCAAATTGAAATAAAGTTTCAGAATGTGGCCAGTGGTTTCCATCTTACTTAACTACCCTAAAGTTTATAATGCCTTTGACCACTCCCTCTCTTGAATGCTTTCTTCCCCTGATAACTTTGACATTCTCTCTTCTGCTCTTCCTCCTACTTTTCTGGTCATTGACGTTCGGTTCATTTTCCATGGTCTTTTTTTTAATGTATCCATAAAATCCTGACTTTTTCTTGAGGATTTTTTTTTCCTCAATACACTTGATCATACTTAGATATTTCATTCCCTTCTATGATTCAAAATGATTTAAACTGCCACTGTTTTATGCTTAAGACTCATAAATATATTAATAGATTTCAAACCTAGCTATCTACTTTTTATTTCTACTTGCAGACAGAAACTTGCTCACCAAATGCTTTTTCCTCTCCCTGCAAGGCATCCAGGTAAACTAAATTCCCCAGTGGTCTGGCAAAGGCAGGAACGACATGTGATTGACTGACGTATGACTGATGCAATGGAATGTATGCTGATATGACACAGGCTTCTTTCAGGTCTAGCTTATAAAATAATTTTACGAGAGCCTTCCATTCTTTTTGCTCTTCCATGAGCTCCATGGAGATGAGTCTAAGGATCTAGAGAAGGGTGGACAGAAGGGTGAAAGTAGTCTTAATGCTTGAGTGGCTGCTTTGAGCATAAACTCCCCAGACACCAGTAACTGAGCTGTGATATTGACGAAATAGAAACTTCTACTGGGTTAAGCCTCTGAAGTCATTATTTATTACTGTAGTTAGCCTACTAAAACATATCTCATTGAGCCTGATATTGAACTTATAGCCTATTCTTTGAAACTATCTTTTCTTCCTATTTTTCTCTTATTCAGATGCTTAAGCATGGCGCAGAGACAATATTCCTACCTGACTATTTATCATTATGGTTCATTATTCTCTCCTCTCTCCCCCTTCCATCATTTCACTATTTTTCCAGGGTTATTCAGAGAACTCTCAGACCCCAATCCCTGCTCACAGAGGATCATTCTCATGCCCTTAATACTCACTCTATACCACCACCACCACCCCTGCAGCAAACCTAATTAACTCCTAGCCAGCATCAATATTTGCACGTATCCATCCTGTGCTTACTTCCATCATAGCAATTATCATCTTATATGTATTTCTGTCGTTGTCTAAACTGAACATTGACTGTAAGAATATTATTCTTAAATCTTTTTATCCTTAGCAAAAATAACAGGGCCTGGCCCATAGCATACATTCAGTAAGTGTATGCTGAAAAAGATGTATGATATGATGGAAGTTGCACTATGGGTATGTCAGTTCAGCTCAACCAAGATCATGTATTGGCTGTGCATATAGTACGAGGTGCTTTGGATACTAAAAATGGGTAACATGTGCTTTGACCTACAGTTTACACTTAATAGCCTAATACAGAAAAAAATCTTCTATAAAACTGAATTTTAATTGCAGTTCTATTTAAAGGTTAGAAGTTGTACCTGCAGAATTACATACCTTTAACAACACTGGCTCTGGTGCTTAGTGAGAGCAATGAATTTTTCTAATGTTAAATCAATTTGGCACTAGTCTTACTGAATTTAACTTCAATATGTCTTTTAATTCTGTCCCATTTTCACCATTCCCTCTACTACTGCCTTTGTTCATACGCTTTCCATTTCTCGTTTGCATTATTACCCAATATTTCTAACCTAGACTTCTCTCTCTTATGCCATCAAACTGTCTTGTTACTTGAACATCTGTAACTGAGTTTTCCATTTGTACCACAAACAGCATGGCTTTGAATTCATTCTTTGTCCTCCCTCAACTCCTTAAGTCTGTTCTTTCTTCCCTTTGAAGCCCTAATTTTGGTAAATATCATTAATTGCTGCTGATCTTCCCAGCCAGAAACATAGGGGCCTTTGTTAGTATATCCACTAAGTGGCTATCAAATCTGTTTCTTGTTCTCTATTCTCTCCATCACTATCTAAGCTTATTTTTCACCTAGACTAATGCAATAGTTCAATCATAATTACCTGCAGAGTTCACATTCCTGTACCAACACCCCATCTACACTTTCTTAAGGTGACCATTATAATATTCAAATCTGACTATATTCTCTCATTATAAATTCTTTCCCCATGGAATAAAGCCCCTGTTCCTCAGCTCTGCATCACCCAGATTCCCAGCATCTCCTCATGCCATCCTCTCACTTTCCTGTGTACTCTGACTATATCCACAGTTTGCAGCTAAGTGAATGTAAAATGCATTTTTGTGTTTGTATATACTTTTCTGATTATAATGTCCTCTGTTTTCTTTCTTCTAGCTCTAATTTGCCCTTCTAAAAGCTTAAAATATAAGTAGGCCAAAATGGAAGAGACTATGACACAAAATAATATGTTCTCTTTCACTTGAAGTATTTTAGTAGTTGCTGGAAGATCAAGCTGCATAAGATATATCCTTGATTCCATCAATTGACAGAATTTGTAAAGCTCTCAAGACATAGTAACTGTAATAATACTTAACATTAAACATTAATATTTACTAAGAAACTGGTCTGAATCCAGAATTTAGTTATAAACATTTAGCTGAGATTGACTACAATCAATAAATAGGGTAGTTGGTATTCGAGGGCAGTGTCAACAGATAATAAGAATGATGACAAAAATATGTATATATCTATCTATGACCCCCATCTACTTCAGCCTGGACAGATACAGTAAAAGAAGTTTTTTGTTTTTTTTTTCCCCCAGTGTAGCCAGTAAACATTGATTCTGCTCAAAACTCCCAAAATAGATTTGTTCTGGATCAAAAAAGAGATAAGAAGTCAAAAAAGAGAAAGTATCTTAAAAGATAAATACTAGCAGAATGAAGTGATCAGTCTTCTTCAATTATCCCAAGAGCTTACATATATGTGCAAAATCAGTTCAACTCAATAAAAATGTACTGGCCACTAACAAGATAAAATATGTGGAATATCCAGAGTCAAAACTTAATAAATTTGGCAGGTAGATAAGATTACATATTCTTCAAGAATAATGCCATTGGTTATTCTGTCTCAGAATGTCTGCTGTGAGTTGTGCAAAGGGCTAATTAATCCCTATAGATAGTAGGGTAGCCAGCCCATATTGCCTGTAGGGGAAAAAAAAAAAAAAAAAGAATGGAGCCCAACATATCCTGAATATATCACATTAAATAGCAATTAAAGCATTTTATACTGCCTGTATGTGATCCTTACAATCTATACATTAATGTGTTCAGTATTTATGCCAGTATATTTACTTGATTTTTTTCTTGACATTTTATAACATTATAACGCAACATATACAATGCCTATATTCCTGGCAAAGCAACATATAAATCAAGCCATATTTTCACTAAGACTTCCATCGTAATTGTCATGCTGCTTGATCTTGATTTTGTATAAATTGTGGTATGAAGTGGCTCCACGCATGTCACTTCTGTTTCTGGGTTAACTTTCTTCTAACCGTGACTTTTATTATTAAAAATGAATTATTTATAGTTTTCATTTTGTATTTCAGGTAATCAGTGGTATTGCCATCAACGCTTCAAACCATGCCAAGGAAATAAAATAACATTCCTCGTAAAGGAGAATCTGTATATTCTCAATATTATACAAATATCAATCTCACTAAAAGCATCTTTAGATTTTTTTTTGACTCTATAAAATCCAATCTAAGTAGTAGCCGTATTCAAACCCAGCTTCCAGTTGCCCTCCTCTATTCAGATCGTTGTGCCCTAAGCCCTTCCTATATAGAAATGTCAGCAATATCAGAGCCATTTTAATTAGCACTAGTATCACAGATTTGTTTAGAAATACCATCTAGTTCGCATGTTCAGTTTTCCTAAGCAATGTTTGCCATTCCATGATGAACTGTCATCTATTCTAAAACTATGCATTTTTTTCCTTCCAAGCAGCAGGCTGAGAGACTGCCTGTTCTGTCTGGTATTAGGTCTCTCCTCTCTGGTACTGGATCCCTTGGGAAAAAACAAAACAAAACAACAACAACAACAACAACAAAAAACCCCACAGTATCCAAATGTCAGCTAAATGAAGAGTTTCCTTTCCTGCTGTCTCTTCTGATACAGTAAGTAACTTCTGGGAAAACTCTGTCTAAGAAGTTACAATGTTCCAAGACTGGAAATGTTTTGTTCTCTCTCTCACCAGCTTCCATGTCTTGAGTAGTCAGATGGTACTCTATCAGCCAAGACACCACCCTCAAGTGGAGATTCTCCAGAAAGTCCTTCTGCCTCACAAGGCCCATTCTTCCCTCCAAGACTACCATGCCTGAGTTATACCACATTGATTTGATACAAGTGGCTAAGAGCTCTCCTCAGGGTGCTCAGGGTGCTCTGCCTCCTTTTGTCCTTTTTTTTTTTTTTTTTTTTTTAGTCTGTTTGTTCGTTTTTGTTTGTTTGTTTCTCTTTCTCCCTCCCTTCTTTTTTTCCTTCTTCCCTTCCTTTCTCCCTTCCTTCCTTCCTCTTTTCTTCCTCCTTCCTTCCTTCCCTCCCTCCCCCTCCTTCTCATCCTCTTTTTCTTTCCTTCTCTCTTAATTTGTTGAAAGGTATAGAAAGCTACAGAAAAGATGTCTACTATTTTTCTGCCTTAAAGAGAGTGTGGTGAACTGTTGTGTATGGCCCATTTGTCTCTGAGCTTTTTCTCAGGGATCTTACCAGCTGAGAAGATGGCTGCCTTAGAGAGGAAGAAGACTTATCAATTTAGTGTATTTCCTTTCTTTTTCCTTCTCCAAGCAGTGGGAAGGGCATTTGGTTTCATTTTCTTCCAATCAATGAGTCAACAGATATTTTTTGAATAATTGCTATATGTGTCAAACAAATATAGGCTCTGGGAATAGAGCAGTAAACAAAAGAGACCAAGTCCTTGCCTTCATAAATCTTACAGTCTCAGAGCAAGTAGAAATCTGCTTAGTCTTCACTCCTGACCACTGAACAGTGACTTTATCTCTCCTTGATATCCCGTTCTCGTCAAGGAGGCCCAAAGGAGATGTAGGACACCAATGTTCCTTCGTATAATTACAGTGCCTTGGTCTATAGGTATGTTTCTTATATCAGAACACCTGTCCAGATACCCCTAAAATAATTCCAAGCCACTTTTTTGTTTGTTGTAACTATATGCAAATCATATTGAAAATATTGGATCATGATCTGACTTCCAATTCACTCCTGTCAGTGAAGAGGTTGTATAAAATGCATGAATACACACACACACACACACACACACACGCACACACACACACACAAACACACAGTGACAAAAATACAAAGCTAAATATCTGCAGCAAAAAAAAAATGCAAATTAATTTCACTGCCATATTATTTTCCTAGTAGGAGAACTTAGCAGAAATTTTATGAGGCATCACAGCACCCATAAAGTGTGCAAAATAAATAAGTGAATTCCTGAACACTGTGGTATAAATTTGATGTTACCTTCAAATACTGAAAAAGAAGTCTGTGATATATATATCCATTAGGATCATGGATTTGTTTAACTGGTTATCACTAATCCCCCATTGAAATGCAATTGAAAATTAATACATCTGGAGTAAAAAATATGACCATTAAAGAAAGTTCACGCGTGATATTTTTATAGAGTTGCCAAGTCTCTTGAATTCAGAATGTGGGACAGATGGTCACATGGTGAATTATTCTCACTCACTAATGCTTTCTGCTGCTTCACTGATTTTTGATCTTCCGATGACTTCAGTCTCATTCAGAATCTATGGCAAATGAGAGGTTCCCAATTGTCTTCAGAAAAGATAAAAAATCTCATTACATCTGTGACAGAAAATTATATAAATTTTATAGACCTAAGCCAAATCAAAGCCTTCCTAAATTTCTAGGTCCTTCACTGGGAAATTTTGAGTTTACATCTAAGTGAAAATGACCTTTCTAAGAATACAATGGGCTCAAATCCTTATTTTTACTAAACTTTCCTTCATTTATTAAATTCCATTCAATAAACATGTTCATTCAGTCATTTATTCAGTTAGTCATAATTCAATAATTCATAATTCTTGGCTAAAAAGTCATAATTCAAAGCAAACAAGTCTGCTTGGGCTACCATAAAGAAATACTACAAACTGGATGGCTTAAACAACAGACATTTATTTTTCACAGTTCTGGAAACTAGAAGTCCCAGAATGAGACTCTGGCAGATTCTGTTTCTGGTAAGAGCTCTCTTCATGACTTGTAGATGGCTGCCTTCCTGTTGAAACCTCACATGGCCTTTCCTCTGCAGTGTGTGGAGGGAAAGAACACTCTGGTCTCTCCCTTTTCTTAGAAGGACATCAGTTCCATTAGGTCAGGGTCCACCTTTATGACCTAGTTTAAACTTTACTACTTCCTTCTAGGGCTCTATTCCAAATACAACCACATTGGGGGTTACAGCTTACTGGATATGATTTTTTTTTAATTTTTTTAAGAGTTTATTTATTTGATAGACAGAGATTACAAGTAGGCAGAGAGGCAGGCAGAGAGAGAGAGGGAAGCAGACTCCCCACTGAGCAGAGAGCCTGATGAGGGGCTTGATCCCAGAACCCTGGGATCATGACCTGAGCTGAAGGCAGAGGCTTAATCCACTGAGCCACCCAGGCACCTCCAGATATAAATTTTTAAGGTGAAACAATTCATTTCATAACACTAGGGTACCCATTTTTTATCATTATAAAATAAAATGAATGTTACTTTTGACATTTCATGATAAGACAAAAGCTTTTCTATTCTTCTCCTTGCAAAATATTATTAAGTGGTAGATATTATACCTGCTGACTGGCAAAAGAATTAGTGGTTCTGAATTAGCTTAATTCTGAACCTCAGTGGCAAACAGACTGTAAATATCACTTACGCAGGGTTCAGATCCAAATAGTTGGTAATGTGGCTATGAAGCAAAAGAACAGGTTTTCTTCTGTGGCCTAGGAAATCGAATTAATCTTTACTATCAATCTTAAATTTAGATATGCATAGTGGCGCTTTCATACAGGACTTTTATGGGGGGGGTATTACGCAAATTACAGCACTTAAGACAATTACTTCTGAGGGTTGCATTGGTTAAATACCACCTCTCCATTGCTCTTGGCTACAGCTGATTGGATGAGAGCTGTTATCTGATCTTAGATTGATGAACTGAAGATTAGTTGGGTTAGTCAGGAGCCAAGGAAGGGGCCAGTTAACAAGTCTTCACTCTTATAGTTTATGGTGATAAACTAGAGCAATTCTTCTCTAGAAATTTGAGCTGGAGTTTCTTAACAAGTCTATCAGTTACAAGCAGCACCAGAAGATAAAGACCCAAGGAGAAAGTGAGTGGGTGTGTGGGTAGTGTGAGGAAGAGGGAGGGCAGAGCTCTCCCTGCAGAGCTCTGCAGCAGGATTTCGGGGACGTCTCCTGGAGAGGTGTGCAATAAAGAATTAAACCTTGCCCAAAGAGAAGTCAGTCCTTTGCCTTCTGTTCCTGCAAAGTAATTTCCAAACCTGTGAATGCTCTGCCTCATAAAACTGCCTTTGTTTATCTGGAGGCCTTGGGTCATTCCAGATTAGTCTAACAATGTGATTTAAGTGGGAGGCCTTGGGTCACATGCTATCAGCTAGACTTCCAGAACTCCTAGAGACTGAGGTCAGCCACGGTCAGTGGCTAAATAAAAACTAAGAACTGGATTCGAGGCTTAGGATTCAGCTTTGGTTGGCAATACTCCATGTATATTGTCACACTTTGTTTCTGGAAGAGTTAATGCTGTCCTTGACTCCACAGAGAGAAGACAACAAGAAGCTCTATGTTTAAAACATTTCTGATTCCCAAATTTCCTGGTATACCTGCAGGGCACCTAAAACAAGCCATATAATTTATTTATTTTTTTAAAGATTTTATCTATTTATTTGACACAGAGAAAGAGAGATCACAAGTAGGCAGAGAAGCAGGCAGAGGTGGAGGGGGAAGCAGGTTCCCTGTTGAGCAGAGAGCCTGATGTAGGGCTTGATCCCAGGACTCTGAGACCATGACCTGAGCCATGGTCATGGTCACTGAGCCACGCAGGCGCCCTAAGACATATAGTTTAAGTGTAGCTTTTGTTCTTCCTGTGAAACTGGGTTGTATGACTCTTCCCTGGTACCTGTGAGGCTCAGCCACATGGATAGCTCCCTTCTGTGTTTCCACAGATCTCTCAACAGTGAACTCTTCCACATAAACATAGGTAAGGAACTGTATGAGAACATAATAAACCCAGAACTGTAGTCAAAGAAATGGTGTATATTTCAAATTTCTTTAGTTTCTTTAATTCACTCTTGCAAATAAGCTGCAGTGAAATTCAAACTCTTGCAGGAAAAATTGGTTATAGTCTACGACCTCTGATAAGGAATGAGGACAAGAAACCCAATATGGATAGTTGTAGAATAATAACAATTTTTAAAAATGCTGTTAAAACTGAGGGTTGCTGGGGGGTGGAGTGGGTTGGGAGGAATAGGGTGGCTGGGTTATGGACACTAGGGAAGATATGTGCTATGGTGAGTGCTGTGATGATGATTCACATACCTATACCCCTGAAGCAAATAATACATTATATGTTAATAAAAATAAGTAAATAAAAATAAAATAAATAAATTTTTAAAAATGCTATTAAAATTTCACCCTTCAGGTTTAGAGAAACATTATTCTAAGGTCGCTGGTAAACTTTATGAGATGAGCAATGGCTTGGTGGGTATCCTTGTGTTTACCCTGCTGCTGTTGTGGTGCCTCCCAGTGCTTTGGATGCTTCCTTTTATATGGTCACTTTCACACACACACACACACACACACACACACACACACAGTCCTAGAACTCATTTCCTTGGGACACTGTTCCTTATTTTCCAAGGACATAGGTTCCTAATATAATAAATTTATCCATGCTGAGTTATTTGGTGTTGTTGGCTTAATATATAACTACTCGGAGAGGATATTTGTATTTTTTGCAAGATCTTGCATGTCTATCCACAAATAAAAGAAAAATCTCTAAGGGTAAGCCTTTAGGTAGACCAGTAGTGGGAGACTTTGGCTGCAGTCATTTTGGAAAAGCCTTCAGAGACCCGTGTTCCAGTCTGCCACTAGTGAACTGCGAGGCTTCAAACACAAAATTTAATCCTCATCTGTGCCCTCAACTGTAAAATGAGAGAACTGATCCTACATTCACGTACAAAGGAGTCCCTGCCAATGACTGAAAGTATTTTCTCTTTGTGGAGTGACCATATGTCCAGGTTTGCCAGGGACAGTGACAATTTATACATACTGCTTCAGCATAACTATTAATTAATTATTAAGTGTGCCTCCTTTACTCTGAAAAGCAGCCCAGTTTTGATGATATCTAAGCGAATTGTCTGCCAAATGCCCAGTTTAAAGGAAAACTTTCTCCTTATCATTGTCCTGATAACCCCATAGCGGTGAGCATAAGTAAGACTTACCCACCAAACTCTCCAGTACCTGACTGGGGCAACGTCTTTTTGAAACTGTCAAAATGACTGAGCCATTTTATACCTAAAATGTATTAATATAAATGTTCTACGTTAAAAAAGACATTGTTTTGGGTTTTTTTAATTACTATTTTTTAGGAAATCAATATTATATTTTTCCTTCATTCTTTATTCTTTTTTACCCCCTATCTTTCATCCCTGCCAGTGCAGGAAATCAGAAGGGAGCAAAAGTTACCTAACTCTAATTATCTAGGTTTACATTTTACTCAGTTCATTGAAATCCTCCCTTTCTGAAAATCTCCTCCATCCAGGAGACTCCAGTCAGCATACTCATGTTTCAAACACATCTGCCTTTGTTAGTCATCAAAAGGTATTTTCTTTAATAAGTGAGGCTTGGCAGGCCCTGCAGCCATGTTGTTTATTTTATAGCAAGCACAAAGACAATTTATTTTTTTAAATATTATAATTAGATAAGTGTTCTCTTTACTAAAGCATCTGTAGGAAAATGAGAGTGTGTTTCTTTGAATGAATGAGCAGTCACATTTATTTTTATTAAATCTGAACTTCTCCTCTGAGATAGCTGAATTTAATTTTATGTTCTAATACAACAAGTAATATTCCAACTTTTTTTCAGATAAAGTCATGGTTCCCCCAAAAAGGAGGTTGGGCTAAATTGAATCTTCTGATTCCAATTTTATGAACTGCATTAAAATCTCTCTAGGGTGCAGGATTATGTTTGTGTTGAAGAATGACTACATTAAGGTATGTATTTGCATACATAAACAAATATATCTGGATGGTTATCCATGACCTGTCATTGATACAGAGAGTATCATAGGATATAATAACATTTACCTTTGTTTTGGCTCTTAGGTAAAGACTAAAAAGTTTTAGAAGTGCCGTTTATAAATCAAAAAGATTAAATAGGTACATTTTTAACGTTTTGGAGACTGGTTTATCAACAATGCATCCATAAAGTGGTTCCTTAGAGCAGCAATTAAATCCCCCAGAGAATAAGTCATTACCTCTTAAGCAGCTACCTTTTCACCTTGGCATACCAATAAGGAAAATATTTCTACTCTCTATGCCCTTTTAATCTTAGTTGATAAAAGCAATTTAGTATTGGTGTTATACCTTTAACAAGGGAAAATTATTCTAGTTCTCTATTGTTGTGTAACAATAAAATTTCAGACTGAGTAGCTTAAAATAATTTATTTTTACCTTTCATAGTCCATGAGTTGCCTGGGTTCATCTGGATGGTCTTGTGTGATGCTTTTCAAGCAGTTAGAGTAAAATGGTGGGTAGGGCAGGCATTTTTTGGAAGGCTCAACCTTGTAAGACCCTTCAAGTGAGCTTCTTATCACACATAACTGATTTCAGCAGCAGGAAACTGGCCAGTTGCCTCCTTTTCTACATGACCTATCCCTGTGGCTAGATTGGGTTACCCTACAGTATGTCTGTCTCAGAATAATTAGATTTCTTATATGGGAACTAACTTCTCCCAAAACAAGTGTTCTAAAAGCCCAAGGCAAAGATGCATGGCTTCTTATATCCTAAACCTTGTAAGTTATATATCATTGTTTCCAATCCTTTCTGCTTACTATATAGGGCCATCTCAAATTTAATATAGGAGGGGACACTTAGGTACATGAGAGTCAGAAGACATGGCTCATTGAGATGTGATGGGGAGGAAGACAGAATTTGTGTGGATAAGTTACCATAAAAATAAAACAAATGTGATTTTAAATTCAGTCATGATTAAGAATAAATATCATCTATTCTTCAAGTCTATAAATTTGCCAAAAAGTTTCTTTTATAATTTTAAGAAGTCGACATTTATATCCTTAAATAGTCACTTTGATACATATTTTTAGTTTTATTATTATTCTTTTTAAAGTACAGAATTGTAGTTATGTTTTCTTATTCCTTTATAAAACATTTTTAATTATAATAATGTTATGACTTTAATAGGCGTTAATGGGCTGGCCTAAGGATGTAACACAGCTCCTGACAGAATTGTTTGTCAACCTTTGAGACATAATTTATTTGAATCATGATTAATTCTCATAGCCAAACAGCCAAGCAGTTATACAATTTGCTACAAAGAAAATAATGTTTAAGAAAATATCTCTATGATTGTGTTACGATCTAACAAAGGAACTGTTGGGGAGGTAAAAAAAAAAAAATTTACATTTTTAAGGTTCTTTTGGCTAGTCTAAGGGTTAAATTGACATGAAACAGATTAACAGGAAAAAAATCAAATTTAATTATGTACATATAAGGGCTCCATAAGACTCCACAGACAGTCAGGCAATTGAGGCTTAAATGATATTCGGAGCTAAGGAGAAGGGAATAGGGGTCTAGGACCTCAAAGAGAAGAAAGACAATCCGCAGGAAGATGAAAAAGAGTAAATATTTGGTAAACAACTCTTTTCTGGACAATACAGAAACAATGAGATGCAGAGAGAAATTTTAGCAAATGGACCTTGCTAGGGTCCTCCCTCCTTTTGACACTTCATTCATATTAGACACTTGTTATCTGTGGTGATAGCTGCCTTCTTGAAACAGATCTGTCTAAATTCTTTTAGGCATCTGGTGGGTTGAGGGGGACAAAAAAAAAGGAGGAAAGTTCTTGAATCTTTTGTTTCTTAAATGTAATAAAAAAAAAATCTAAAGCAATCCACATGCTAAAAAGACCCATTTTGAGATGGCAAATTTTGCTCCTCTACAGAACATATCATTTTTTGAGTGATAACAATAGGTTCTAGAATTGTACAGTGGTTTTGAGCTATAATTATTAATATTCATAAAAATAAAATAGAAATTAAATTATCTTCAAACTATACTTCAGATATTAAAATATCAAATTTTTATTTACTAGATAAATTCTTATTCAATCCCTACCTCTCTTTATTTTTAGAAGCATAAAAGAGCTAAAGAAATATATTATTTTTATGATAATTTCCAAAGAATACCCCCAAATCTTCTTACCTAGATGAAAAAAATATAGGTTCTACTAAATGGAAAGTTATTATTCTCAAAAAAAAGACTGGAAACCTTATAAACTACACAAAATATTCAGTAAAGTTTTTTTAAAAGTGGCTTTATTTTTCTTTCCTCTCTTTCGAAACACTTTCTTCCCATTTAAATCAATATATTTAAAATGAATGTAATCACTATTTCTTTGTAACTTCCTCCCAAAACCACTGGAATTATAAACACTAAAGATTTCCATTTAAATAAAAGGTTAGAGAAAGTTCTAAAAGTAGCTAAAATGTTGGAATCTGATTTTTTCTACAACTAAATGGATCACAAAGCTATTCTGATTGAGATTCATTGTTTTGAAATAGATGTTATCCTAAGAGAAAGTTCACTTAAGGTATTCTTTGGAATTTAGGAATAGAAAATTTATTGGAAACCTTTTAGATATGGACCATAAATAGACTATATTGTGAAACATCAGACACAGGGGAAATAAAAAGAGGCAGGAAGTTAAGTAGGGAAAAAAAAAAAAAACCTTAAAATATTTAAAAAACAAAAAGAAAAAAGAAAAAGGCAGAATAAGAATTGAAAAGAGAAAAATAGATGCAAAGTGTAATGTTCTGATGAACTGAGTGAAGCAGAAATATTTTTTCAGTAAAGAAATTATTCTTAAGACATTCTGATAAAGGGGACAAAAGTGAAAACTAGCATAACATCTAGAAAAATGTTGCAGAAAATTGAAATCATAATGTATAATTCAATTTTAACCTTTAAGTCACAGTTTACTAGATTAGATCTATCAAGCAAGGTTGAATATTATTCCTTTGTTTTATATTCTAATCTTCTATAACCATACTCTAATATTTTGTTCACCTATTTTGAGAATTGATTTGATTGACTGATGCTCTCAATGACTTTCCTTTCTTCAAAATAAAACCTCAGTCTACTTGTGGATAGATGTGTGAGATGACAATGTGATTTAATTAGACATTTTTTTCTCCTTGTTTTCCATTCATAGATGAATTTGTCCTGAAATCTGCCCTGAAGTTTCTCTGCAATGAATAGCATTATCTTGTATCTTTTGGTGTAGTTTCCTTAATTTCTTACCAAAGTGATTAAGTTTTTTATTTTTGTTTGTTTTTGTTTTTTAAAGATTATTTATTTATTTATTTGACCGACAGAGATCACAAGTAGGCAGAGAGGCAGGCGGGGGTGGGGGTCGGGGGGGAAGCAGGGTCCCGGCTGAGCTCGATCCTATGGGCTCGATCCTATGACCCTGAGACCACGACCTGAGCTGAAGGCAGAGGCTTTAACCCACTGAGCCACCCAGCCGCCCCCTAGAGTGATTAAGACTTTGTTTTATTTTGTTTTGTTTTTGTTTGTTTGTTTTTCAGATCAGATTTCCAAGAGTTGATGCTGTGGTAAGAATGGGTGGGGTAAACATGATGATGGTGATGATGGCGGAGATGTTATAGGCTGATTAGATATAAAGTAAACAAAACAAAACAAGAATATTAAAGTGAAAATTGATAAAGGAGAAGGTTT
Organism: Enhydra lutris kenyoni; assembly: GCF_002288905.1. NCBI lineage: Eukaryota > Metazoa > Chordata > Mammalia > Carnivora > Mustelidae > Enhydra > Enhydra lutris. Next base: position 2,625,582 of record NW_019154147.1, read on the forward strand.
AGGTTTTTTTTTTTTTAATAAAGGGAATAGGGTGTTAAAAATGAGACAAAATTATTCCAGCTCCGAAATGGACTTGCTTATGCTCCATGACAGCAAACTGAGACTTAATCACAGTTTCCAGTCTCCCAGAAATGGAATCTAAACCCATCAATCAGAAATTGCCTGATCAGCACTACTTAGGTAATATGCCGATGGATCCCTGCCGACCCCTAAAGGAAAGGAACTTTGCAATAACCAATTCAACATTTTTGCCTCGTATAACTTCTTTGCTCCCTCTCCCTTATGCCTATAAAAATCTTTCATTCTGTACAGTTCTTCAGACCTCCTTTCTACCTGCTAGATTGAGTGCTGATTCGAACAGATTTCTGCTCACTAAACTCTTAACATTTTAGATATGTCTTAGCTTATTTTTTAAGAGGAGTATTTTCAGTGTTATGCTACGTAATTCAAAAATGAAAATGAGTCTGTATTCTGGCTCACACGGAGAAGTTTATGTGGGAAGCCATATTTTCCAGATAGTAAATACCTAAGGGTGTCTTCTATCTCAGCGTACTGTTGCTTTCTGTTGAGCCTAGCTGTCATGGTGACTCAACCCTTTCTTCTGTTAAAGAGCCTGCCCTGCCTCTGCTTTAGGACTTGTTTCTCAGCCCTCCATCTGAAGCTCTACCTCAGGGCATCCTTGAAATTTGTCTCGTAATTTCTCCACTACAGCTCATGATAAACAGCTGCCTGGGGTCCCGGATCTCTTTTCCCTTCATAACCTCTCCCTGTACAATGTTTTATTACCATGACCATTGATTTAAGTTGGTAGCTTGTCATTCTCAATCTTGTTGGCTGTGATCTTGTTTTGTTTGTGGGTAATTCTGAATAAACTACTCAGGAAACTCATTATACCCATTCTGATATTCTCCTTAACTCTCTAAGAGGATTGAGAATCCCTGAGGAAAATATGCAATAATTATTTTTAGAGAAAAACAAAATATTTTTGCCTTTTAGTTATCTCCTTATCTGGTGACCAATTGAATAAATCTGTCTGATTAATTATGCCTCAATAAAATACTGATAGCTATAAAATAATAACTTACTCTTTTCCATCAGAGTATGAAATAATTATCTAATTAACTTAGCTCCGAGCCAGTAAATACCTTGCAATTAGTAAATACTAAATAAATGTTGAATAAATAATTATCTTTAAATAACTTGTTCTTATACAAATTTGCTTTTACTACTTTTGACACTTTTAAGCCATATACCTGACAATTGCAAAGTTATTTTTTCATCTCCATTCATGTCTCATGTATATTTGTATTAAAATCTCATTGCTATTAGTCACTGGAAAAAATTTGTATTATTATATTATACAGGAGGAAAAGAAAATTAAAACCACCCATAGTCCCAAACTTAGTGCCCAGATATAACTACCTTGAGTATTCTAGTATTTTTTCAGAACTGTGTTTGTGTGTGTATCTATATATGTGTGTTGACAGTGGTATTAACATTCCAACTATATTCTCCCACCCCTTTTTTTATCCTTTTGGAGTTTCAGTGATTTTGAAAAACCGATTGGTAAGAGTTCTTGTATTTTGCTTTTTCCCTGCTATTTCACAAAGCATAATTTCCATACTGTTAAATATTCTTCAAAAATAGACTTTTTATCGACTGCCCAATATTCGGTCTTATGGATTGCCATAATTCACTTACCAGTCGTGGGTTATTGACCATTGCTGCTTTCAAAGTTTTGCTCTAAAAAATAATGCCATGATGAACATCTTTTGTTGCCCTTCTGATTATTTCCTTAGGAAGATTCCTAAAAAGAGAATTAGAGAGTGAGTCTCTCTTCAGGCTTTTGTTGCATGTTGTCAAAGTGCTTTCCGGAAAGGTTGTATCCAGTTGTACTGTCACCAGTGACAATGTGCAAAAATGCCCATCCATCTGCATCTCAGGATGGCTGGTATCCACAGGTGCTCATCTCCACCAGGGGCGAGGCGACATCTGTGTTGTTCTCTAAGAATCAAGGTTAGACACCCACAGTTATTCAACAGTTACTTGAGTACAAAATTAATTAAGATTTAAATCTTTCAAGTTTAGGAGGTAGGATGATCATTCTTTTGGAGGATACCTAAATGATGCCTATTATGTGACAAGTAGAGGTGAGTATGTGTGGCTTGTAATCTGAAATCACAATAGTTTTATTTTGAACTTTTGCATTACTAGGAAACTTTGTTCCCTGCTGTATTGACTTTTTCCTGCATTATTTCTTTTGTGAATTATCCATTCATGAATTTTACTCGTTTTTCTGTCGGTATTTTTGAATGCAATTTCTAAATATCTAGTGAGAGCTCTTTGTATATGATTAGCTGTTTGCAGTATTTGCTGCATACAGAATTGTACTACACTTTAATACTTGGGGTGATATGCTAGCTAGTTGTGCCATCCTGAGAAAGTTAATTACTCTAAATCTCAGTTGAGATTAAAATAAAATCTACCTCACATGATTGTTGTGATAAACAAATGGCATAATTCATATAAACCTTTAAGTGGGGGTTCTTAAATAGTAAGCATTCAATACATAAATATCAGTTTTACTATTAATGTTATTACTGCTATTTCTATTGCTCAGATAAGCCTGTCTCATATGAAGATTAAAAATTAATCCATATATTTTTCCATTTATAAGTTATACAAACTTTCTCAGGTCACAGCTGCCTCAGCATCTAAATTTTTCAATGTTTTCCTAGATCGACAGGAATACCTACAACCATTAAGTAATGAGGTCCAAACAACTTAAGAAGTATTTATATCTTGCTAACAATTTAACTCTTTGAAAAAATGCACATAAATGAATTTTTTAAATTCTTATATAACCACAATTGCTAATCGGGTGTCTGTGCCCTACTGAATACTGCACAGCTTCTCAAATCTTAGAATCAGACTGAAAACCACCACATTCACATCCTCACACAGTAAATTTTACACTATATTTGCTTCGATCTCAGCAATAATTATGATAAAAAAGATTGGATGTCAATGAAACAAATGTTGCACAATCTAATGAGGAAACTGTATGCCTGGACTTAGTAGCTCATGCAGTGTTTAACAAATGTCAAATACTGCCATTTCCCTTGATAACTGAAAATATCCCATGATGCCCCTGAACTGACCCCCTGCAGTATCCTTAGGGGTTTGGTGCAAAATTTAGGAACCATGGGTTACATGTTTACATTAGCTTTTTTTCTTTTATATATAACTATCTAATTGGTTTATAATTTACCTTCAGAAATTTAAGAATGTAATTTTCTCTTTCATAGCAACACTTACCAACATCACTGAAAAATGTTTTCTTAGGGTTTAATATTTGCTTGATCACCAACCAAAATAATACATAGCCCATATGCATCAGAACCACCTTGAATGCTTTAAATAATGCCAGACTTAGTCAGAATGAATACCTTTGGATTGGACACTAGAATCTGGATATTTTAAACAACAGTGTTAGGTGGCCCTTGGGGACCCTAAACTCAAAAATAATTTTCCTGGGATCTATTTCTGGATTTTCTGTTCTAATCCACTAATCTTCTGCTAAGTTTAGGTTGATTTTAATTTCTTTAGCTCTCTAACATTTACTTATCAGAAAGAAAAAAACCTATCTCCATCACTTTTATTTAAAAAATAGCTATCTGAATTTATTTATCTAAAAGTAAGCTTGAAAATCTATCTTTCTTTAAACTCAAAAAAAGAAAATCATAGTTTTATTCACATGGATCCCAGGTATTTTCAGTCAGGCCTATTATTTCTAAATATTAAAAATTGACTATCATTTCTAAATATTTAAAATTTGTTATATGTGATTCTAAGTATTATCATCATTATTGTGGGTAAATACAAAATGTTTTATTTTTAGATATACGTCTTGACAAGTTTATGTTTTCTAGGTATATAACCACATGGCTTTAAATAATAAATTCTCCTCTATTTCTAGTTTATGAAAAATTTCTATAATGGAACTTTAAAAAACTAGGTAACAGATATATTTGTCTTGAATTTTATTCTGGTGTTTCCCTGTTAAGAAAGACACTCTTGAGATACTTTTAATCATGTTAAGGAGGCTTATGTGTGTCCAGTTTTTAGGAGCTATCACTTAAAAATCTTTTTATTTTATTAATGTTAAAATATGTCCAAATGTCTTTTTTACTGAGATTATATACTTTTTTCTTACTTGTGTTTTAATATTCACTTGGTATGGAAAAATGACTTAGGTGTCTGAATTCAAATCACAACTCTACTACTTGCTAGCTATGTGACTTTGGGCAAGTTACTTTCTCTCTCTAAGACTCAGTTCTCTCACCTGTAAAATGGTAATAATATAAGTATGCATGCACTGTTGTGTGGAATAAATGAGTCTATAGATGTAAAATGTTTCAAACAATTCATGGCACATTATAAATGCTCAATAAAGTTTAGCTATCATCAGCATTATAATTATCACTGCCATTATCATGTGGCCTGGATGAAAAATTGCTTTATCCTGATGAAAGATTCTTTTAATAAATGATTGAATTTATTTGCTACATTTTATTTAGAGTTCCTACATCTGTGTTCACTAGGGCTATCATACTATAATTTTACTTCTTGAGTTTTCACGAGTTTTAATATCAAAGTTTTGTTATTTCCATAACATATAAACTAACTTGCTATCATATTCTATACTTAAGATAAATAGCAGAGTAGTTCTTCGGGGGGGTGGGTAATTCACAAGTAAAACCATTTAGCCCTGCAGCTTTTTTCAAAGGTGAATCTTACATCATTATTTGTCTATTGAAGCAATATGTATCTTCTTAAGCAAATCTTATTATCTATTTTTTAATAATTATTACATTCAGTTAGCCAGCATATAATACATCATTAGTTTTTGATGTGTATTTTTAAGTAAATTATTTGTTCCATTAGTATTTTCTATTTTGTCAGTTTAGAATTTATTAACTTAAAATAATATAGCTTTTAAGCATTTTCTATATTTGCTATCATACAGCCTAGATAAATTCAGTGTATCCCTCCCATACCTGTAAGAGAAGGGAGGAGGGTGCTTCCCCTCTACTTCAAGCCACTTGAAGTCACTTCAAGAGGGACTTCAAAGAGACCACTTGGAAAGCATGATGCATGCCCTTTGGAGTCTGAGAGACATGTTAGCCTGGTGTCTGGCTCATGCCCAGGAAATCTACAGGGTGAGTAGTTGGTCCCTATGCCAGGAAGCAGTCTATGAAGAGGGAGAATACACTGGGAAAGAGCAGACATTGTATTTCAATGGCCTGGAAGGTGGGCCACATGGGAGAGAATCAATGAAGTTCATCTTAAAAGAGATGCCTTCCAGAAGACTTCTTGACAAGAGTAAGGCAATTCAGTAGATGGTAGATTATACAGGATGCCTGAACGGAGAGTGGATTTTAAGAAATGGTGTGTGTGCCTGATAAACGTGTAACAGCTCTCTGGAATGGTTATTAGGGATAGTCCTACACCAACATATACCTGCTTAAATGAAACCTCTGCCACTATTCTCTCTCTCTACTCCCAATTCCTGAAAAGTTAAATCCAAAACAGGAAATGACCCAGAGCCTAGCTGAGATCTCTCCATTGTTCAAGGTATGAAAAAAGGAAGAGAAGAGAAAAAGTGGATCCCAGTCCTTGCACAATTCCAAACATGTTCAGCTGGTGCTGGAAGAAAAATTCCTATCAGGTATGAGATTAAATTTAATATGGATTCAAATAAGTTTAATAATACAAAAGGTTGGGAAGTTTTGGAGTCTTCCATATATATATTTACAGTATTGTAAAAGGAAAATATACATAGCACAGTTAAATACAGTCTTTGGGGAAAAAAATGAAATTAAATAATCAAAAAAATCTGAGATTCCTCAATATCCAGTTATATACAGACTTGGAAAGATCGTAGGTTCTATGTTGATGAACAAAATGTGTTTTCCAAATATTTTCTCTGTATTACCAGTATATTCTTTATATCTAATATGTAATTGTATTTTAGTCATATATATAGTTATATATATGTATATAGTCATATATCACTGCTCCCACACATATTTTAGAAAGTCTTCCATAGAAGACTTCTTCCTAAGTTTGACTTTTCCTTTTCTAAGGATAAGGGTTATTTCCTTTTCTTCTTTCAAAATAGACTAAAGGAGGCACAGCAACTGGCATATGAAATTATATATGAGAAGAAGGTACAGGTTTATGGATACAGAGAAAAGGTCACTGACTGGGTGAAATATTTGTAAGAATTAGACATGGCACTGTAACATTTTCAAAGCGAGTAAAACAGATAGACCAAGAAAGCGTTCAAATACAAAAGTAAAACAAAACAAAATAAAGCAAAACAAAAAACAAAAAACTTTATGATCAGCACAAAAATAAATCTTGAAGTGCATACAAAATCTACCAAGGAAAGGGAACATTTTTTTCCCTTTGTGAATCAACATTTATTCATCATCTATTCTGTGTTGAATATATGATATCACAGCACATGCTTCTGGCCTCAGAGTCCCCTTCCCACACTCTCCTTCCCCGTGGAGAGTGATACAACAGAGAAAGGCCAGAGAGATGTCCACTCTTCAAGCTCTGGGCCATATCCCCTCCTACCTGGCGGGTCCTCACTCTTGTCCAGACAGAGCCAGCTTTTGTGTAAAGAAAGAACATGATGTTATTATTCAGAGCAAGGGCTACAGATTGGGGAACTTTAGTTAAGGGAGATATTAGGGATGCAGCTACCACGATGAAAATATCAAGTTCATAACTTTTATTGACTTCATCCTTTTAGTGAGTGAGAACAGAAATGAAATGACAAGTCCAGGGAACTTTTCCCCTCATTAACCTGAGACTGCTTCCTTGACCTATTTGGTATTTAATCTCTGGATGATTGAAAACAAATGACACTGGCCTGCAAGATAATTTTCAGTAATTTCTGAAGGAGGGTAGAGCACAGTTAGTTGAAAAAGTATAATAAATCTATATTTTTCTTTGTTTAGGTTTTAAAAAATCTCTTTTCTAATGAATTTTGAAGTCTGGGGTATCCCCAAAGTCTTAGTGCAGTTTTACATTTTAATAATTTCAAAATTTAATACAACAAATTTATTCTGAAAACATTTGAAAGATTAATCAGATATATTTTTTCAGAATTTTGAAAAATTTTTAAAAGAGTTTATTTATTTATTTGAGAGAATGAGAGAGTGAGAGAGAGCACAAGAAGGGGAGGGTCAGAGGGTGAAGCAGACTTCCTGCTGAGCAGGGAGCCTGATGCGGGACTCGATCCCAGGACTGCAGGATCATGACCTGAACCAGAGGCAGTCACCTAACCAACTGAGCCACCCAGGTGCCCAGAATTTTGAATTTTGAATGAACTATTTTTTATTAAAAACTTTTGCTTTGGGGGCACCTGGGTAGCTCAGGCAGCTAAGCCTCTGACTCTTGACTTCAGTTCAGGTCATCATCTTCACCTCAGGATTTAGTGCTGTGGTGGGCAGGCTCTGTGTTCAGTAGGGAGTCTGCTTCTCTCTTTCTCCCTCTGCTCCCCCACCCTCTCCCCCCCTCACACACTCTGTCTCTCTCTCTCTCTCTCTCACATAAATTAATAAATCTTTAAAAACACTTTTTTGCTTTAGTTAATGTTTGTCACCTTCTATTACAGAGGCTAAAACCAAATGTGAATATTAAAATTTTTATTAAAATTGTAAAAACCAATAAGGGCTTATTAAATGTAAATAATGATGTTTTCAAGTGAACTTTTACACAAGTTTTAACATTTTCTACATCTGGACTTACCAAAGTTACACCTGTATTAAGGCTTCCAGGATATGGTTTTTAAAATTTAGGCAGCAATTTTATGACTTGAAACACTTCTTGATTTAATATATTTGTAACATTTTTTGCAGCATTTATGGCAAACGCTCTCGGTTTTTGTGAATTTTGAAAATGTAGCTTTTGTAAGTGTCAAAAACTAAGCCAGAGTGAAGGTAGAAAGGTGGCCTTGGTACAGATGGATGTCAGGAGAGCAGGGGCGAGGGGCAGAAGGGATTCCTGTGAGAGGTAAAGACAGAGAAGCGAGCAAGGCCAGTCACTACCAGGCAGCAGGCTGAGGTGACCAGGCAAAATCACTAATGAGCAGAAGACAGGAAGGAAATACAGAGGAACTTGACAGTCCTCAGAGTCATGTCAGAAAAGTTGGTTTTAACTGATACACACTTTCTTTGTGATGTAATCGTGTTTTTTTTTTGTTTTTTTTTTTTTAAAGATTTTATTTATTTATTTGTCAGAGAGAGAGAGAGGGAGAGAGAGCAAGCACAGGCAGACAGAATGGCAGGCAGAGGCAGAGGGAGAAGCAGGCTCCCTGATGAGCAAGGAGCCCGATGTGGGACTCGATCCCAGGACACTGGGATCATGACCTGAGCCGAAGGCAGCTGCTCAACCAACTGAGCCACCCAGGTGTCCCCTGTAATCGTGTTTTTAAATAAAGTCCTCTACACTTATTTTCTCAGAAGAAAGCATAAATTCTTATCTTTTTCTCATAATGTCACTTTAAGTGTTGATTGGATTTTTAAAAAACAAATAAGATTATAACATCTGGTTCCTTATGAAGATGACACCCTCTAAAATTTTATATACATAATGAGGCATATATATATATATATATACACACATATATATACACACACACACATATATAATGAAACATATAATATATATAAACATATATAATGAAAGATATATGTCCTACATTATTTTTTTCTAGCAGTGAACCTTCAGAAGATCTAATGTGTGAATAAATAAAATTTAAATCATATTATGTATAATTACCTGAAGTGATTATACAACATCTGAGATGGGAAGCTAGCAGATTCTAAACAATTGTGTGGTGTTAGCTAGAATCTTATATTAAAATTAATAACCAAATGTCAAAAAATTATTTCCTCCTCTGAAATATTTTTCCAAGCCTCCAGTGATATATTTCCTGAATGTTTATGTTTTCTTATTTGAAACACATGTAATTATTCCTCTTTTATAGATAAAACTACATTCTTTTAAATCTTAACATGCATATAGAGATTTTGGAAACTATGTTGGATTCAGAAGATGAGATTCTTCTGAATTCTCCTGTAGAATAAAAAAATATACTATGCACAAGGAAGCCCAAACTTTTGATGAGTGATCACACTGTACAGTCTGACTGTCACTTCCATGTCCTTTTCTTCAGCTGTCACACACCTGATTCTGACATTTCCAGGGCAATTTCTCTGACTCAATAGATTCTGGGTTTTATTCATTTTTTTTAAGGGAAAAATGACATGCTCCTTATTCTGTTTCAATGGGTAGATTTTAAAATTAACAACCTAAAGATTTCTAGTATACCCCATCATACTGGTCACATATATCAATTAGAAAAGTGCTGAAGCAAAATAAATTATTGAGAAGCAATTCATCATGCTCATTTTTGAAATAAGGCATCCAGAATGTATTTATGAAAGATTATTTCATGTCTAGTACTCCACTAGATGCTTTGGGAGAAAAAAGAAAAGTTTCAGAACCCAAAAACCTTGGGATCTACTGACTAGGAACTTCAGACTTTTGCAAGAGAAGTATTGTCTCACTTATTTTCAGCTAGTCAGCTCTGATGTGGAGAATAAGATTGAAACTGTTTGAACTGAGATGCTGTTTGATTCCATTTGAAACAAGAAACGATAGTTAACAACAACAAAAAAAACTTAAAAAATAGCTCCAGGGCAGAATTGCATGTAAATAATTGGATACGGTTAGTGTATTATCCTTGATTCTTAATACAATTCTTAGAGGGAGTCATTCCCAAATATTTGTGTTTTACAACTAAGATAGTTGGACATTTTCCCTTTTACTTCCTACATATTTTAAATGATATAAATTATCTATGTTTCTGTTAAAAACTGGAAAATTCAGATGACCAAGAAAAAAAATCCACACATTATTATTCTTAGAATTTGAGTGCTACCGACCTTCCTAGGGCTACCAAGATAAAGTAGCACACTGGGCAGCTTAAACAACAGAAAGGTATCTTCTCACAGTTCTGGAGGCTAGGAGTCTAAGATCAGGGTATCAGCAGGTTTGTTTTCTTCTCTTTCTCCTTGGCTGGCAGAAATCCCCTTCTCTGTCTTCACATGGTCTTCCCTCATTACTGTGCGTCCCAGTCTCCTCTTTTTATAAGAACACTGGTCATGTAGGATTAGAACTCACTTCCCATTCTGAGCTACTGGAGGTTAGGATTTCAATGTATGAGTTTTGGGGGACATGAATCAGCCCATAAAATCATCCATATAAATAGATAGCTGATAGCTAGATAGAGCTTGAACACCCATATATCTTTCTCTCACTTAATACATGATTTTTATATAAATATAAGTAAAAATCTATAAAATATAATCACTAAATATTATATAACTATACAGATTTTAACCCCATATATTTAACCAGTATCTCACTATCAATTATTTAAATTGTTTCTAGTATTTTTTTCTATTTAAATCCTGCTGTATGAACATCCTTCTGTATATACCTTGACAAAATTTCCTATTAATTTTCTTTTGATAAATGTCTAGTAGTGGTTTCTCTTAGAGAGTACATTCTTTTTTTTTCCTCTAGGGATTTTTATACTTACTGCAATATTTGCATCAATTTTTCACTCCCACAATTATGAAATATGAATGTCTGTTTATGACTGCCGTGCCAGCTCCTCATTTCTTTCATTCCTTTCTTTTCTGTGAAAAAAAAGACAACTTACTGTGTTTACATTTATAGTTATTTGGTTTACATATATAGTTATACATATATAGTTATATTTATAGACATTAATTTGGTCCCGGGGCTGGTGGGTAAACATTTTTTTCTGTCCCCCTTTGGTGAATGCCAACCTCATGTGAACCTCCCCCACCTACCATTACAGTTTACACTTAAAGCTCATTATTTTCTTCAATGAACCACTGAACAGATCACAAGGCATTTCTATCACTTACCAGGGAAATTTTTGTAAAGTTAAATAACCCAGCCACTTTCCTTGTATCATATGTCCTCCTAGCGACAACTATAAATTCTGTCTTGCTTAAGATATACTCTGAGCAGACACAATGCCTTAACAGAAATCCTACCAGGGCTGTGGTTGAGTAAACATTGTGTTCCCCCACATTTTCCAAATTTTAATGGTAGCTATTATTTTTAGATGGTAGCCTTCCTCTTGTGGTTCTCTGCATCTAGACATCTGAACTATTTCTACTAGAATACTTTTCTGCACCATTGGTCCCACACTGTGAGGCAGTATTTGACGTTACATAGTTGCAGGTTAATGCAGCAAATAAAGCCAAATTTTACATATTTTCCTGTTGGTTCTCTTTCTGTCCTGCCCATTTCCCTGCAATCCTCCATTTGTATTTTAAATGGAGATTTGTTCCTTGGAGACTTGGAAAAATGGTTTAAAAATGCTATCATGCATACTTGGTAAGTCTCTCAGTGGTAGTTTCTCAGAAATAAAAGAAAAATAATAGATTTCCTCAAAGATATGGACACATCAGTTCACAGGCTGTTTTTGGTTTGTGTCTATTCCATATTGAATTCATCTAGGTGTTCTGTATGATCAATTTAAGTGTTCCAGACTGCTGACACCATATGCCTTATGAGAATCTTTTTTCCAAACTATTTTTCAAAGATTCCGAATGAGACGAATTATACAGCACATTAAACAAAGTGCAAGATTGAAAAAATTAAAAAAAGAAAGAAAAGAAAAGAGAAGAAAAGAAAAGGAGAGAGTGAATGCAAGGTGATTCCTTTGCTTTCAAAACAAATTTAACTTTACTTACCAAACTGTCCAGCTTTGTCAAGAACGCCAATGCCCTCCTGACCATCACTGTCATGTTCCACATTGATCACAGCTCAGAGCTGCAGGATAATCCAACCTCTTTCTATGTTGCTGGCCAAGGTCTTTGAAGCAATAAAAATCTCCCTTACAAAAAGGAGATACTTTTGAGAAAACGCCTAAATATTTTTTATGAGAAAGAATAATTTACTCATTCTGTCCTTCCTTTTTTCTTCCTTTTCTTTTTTGTGTGTGTTGGGGGGTGGGTTTATGTCATGCTATTCCTGAATACATGTAAGTTTAAATTTCACTTCCCTACCTTTGAGTGGACATGTAAATATCCACTGGTAGATGTAGAATAGAGAGCATTCCTCCAACTCTAATGGCAACAAAGATACTTATTCCTGCTCAAGATGAAGAAAGCATTCTTCAAACACTTGCTGGATATGTCTTTGATTCAATAGAGATAATTAGTTTCAGTTAGTTAAGCTGAGCAACTATTTGCTTCAAAGAAGATATTATATTTGCTTAATTGTGTTTAAGTGCTAAACACTGTAAAGGGTAACGTTTCCTGAAAATGGGATCTTTTCCTCCTAACTGGTTAGAGGATAACAAGGGTCAGGAGAAATTTATATCCAGTTTGAAAATGATAGATTTTTTTTTTTTTTTTAAAGATTTTATTTATTTGACAGAGAGAGAGCGATCACAAGTAGGCAGAGAAGCAGGCAGAGAGAAAGAGGAGGAAGCAGGCTCCCCGCAGAGCAGAGAGCCCGACGCGGGGCTCGATCCCAGGACTCTGGGATCATGACCTGAGCTGAAGGCAGAGTTGTTAACCCACTGAGCCACCCAGGCGCCCCTGATAGATATTTTTGATTGTTGAAGTGAACCATATTATCCTCCAAACATTAAATATTCCATACCCACTTAATCAAATTTGATCTTTAATCATATGGACTCAATAAGAAAAGAAACCATGGTTAATTGCTCAGTCCAAAGTGGATCTCGGTAAGCAAGATGACAATACCACAAAAATATATCACACAAAACTCTTCTCCACGGACATATGGATGGAGTCATTGTATCATTTTAGAGTGTCTTGGTTTTAATTAAGACACAGATCCAGCAAATCATCTGTAGTAAAAGTGGTACTGTTTCATCAGATCAGAATAAATTACCAAGTAATAAATAATTAAAAAAAATAAAGTAAGATAAAATAAAACAAAGCCAATTATTTTTTGCCTTAATTTTCATCTAAACAAATACATAAGCCAACAGTAGAAACAACTGATGGCTAGAACATGATAGTAGCAATCCATCACCCCCCTAAGAGCTGCTTCCCTTTGGTATAGGAAGCCTTATCTCTGACTCCAAATGAAGTGACGGCAAGATACCAAGTTTAAAATTCTCTAACTGTCAAGGGCTGTTTTACTAATTATCCAGATTCCAAGGCAATCATACAACCGTAATCATTCACCTCACGCCTGGAAACATAAGTCTTGTTCTTTTGATGAATATTTATAAGACAGTGTAAAGCAGTCTACTTTCTTTTCCCTTCAGGCAAGACAATTTGGAGTTCATCAATATGTATTACCAAGGACTTTTATAAAAGGCACTTCAAAGAAAATTCATCAGGCATTCCTTTTGTCTTGATTTCTGTTAGACTGATACTTCCTTTTGACAAGTATCAATAAATTATCCTCTGATGGCTAGAAACTTGATGTCTTATTCAGAAACTTCCTCACACAGCAAATTCTGGGCTTTGAGTTTCAAGTGAAATTATTAAGACCCTGCATCTAATTTAAGGACAGACGGAAGATATGCAAATTAAAAACAATAAAACAAACATGTATATAGTCACCCTACAGCACACAGGATGGAGTTTCACCACAGTTGAGAATTTTCTTGTTGTATACAACTTGCAGCTTTTCTATTTGCCATGCAAACATATTTAGACATCCCTCACAAGTTAAAAAAAAAAAAAAAAATCACAAGCCTCAGTTCCTGGATAAACGGAAGAACCACACCAAATTAAAACCAAATTAATGTAGATATGGAAAAGGGAGAATGACAAGCTGTCTCTCTCTGTAAGGCTGATTAGTTTTTTCTTTTGAATATTATTGGTGAGACTCACATTTCTGTAAAAGGAGAGAGAATAAAGGCAATTGTCTAAAATAAGAATGAAAAAAATCACTGCTCTATTTAATGAGCTTTGAAAAATGACATAAAATCCTTTTATTTGCATCCTTTCTAAAAAAAAAAGCTTAGTTATTTTATTATTCTGGCAAAAATATTTGGAATAAGGAAACACAATTGATATCTATTTCTATAAATAAACACATAAAATAACGTGCTGACTAAAGAGTCTATCTTATTTTACGGCTTTCGTCAATCTTTACACAGCTATTGTGCTAATTATAAAAATATTTCCACATTCTAAGAAATTGTTTTGTCATTACCTGGTACAATAGAAAGTCAAATATAATATCTAACTTAAGCTCAATTTTAGAAAAGAGAAAAACAATGCCATTTGAGCTTGAATACATGCTTTGCAAACCAACTGTAATATTAATCAGCCATTCTATGAAAGTTCATATGCACTGCCAAAACATATATCTCATTTTTGAAAAAAAAAATGAATTTCTTATTCTCAATGAATAAGGAATTTGAAACATAGAGTTTACTTTGTAAAAATAAAGGAAAGAAGGAAAAGGATGGCAAGCAGAGTAATTGTAATGTATGTTATATTCTCTGAGTTCCTAAGAGCTGAAGTATATTATCCAATGGCTCTATAAAAGTGATTGAATACCAGAGTACTATTTGAAAATAGTCTATTTTTAATATTATTTGGTAAGGGGGTGCCTGGGTGACTCAGTCATTAAGCATCTGCCTTCAGCTCAGGTCGTGGTCCCAGGGTCCTGGGATCAAGTCCTGCATCAGGCCCCCTGCTCAGAGGGGAGCCTGCTTCTCCCTCTCCCACTCTCCCTGCTTGTGTTCCCTCTCTGGCTGTCCCTCTCTGTCAAATAAATGAATAAATAAAATCTTTAAAAAATATATTATTTGGAAAGAATGATAATGATGGTGTGTGTCTGAGCTATATTTTCTATTGTGGAATAAATTTGACTTGGACATTGAATAAGTTTAGGGAGTGCCATTGTTACTTTGATACATTTTTATATTGTAATATGATTGCCTATATAGCAATATTTATCACATTACATAACTGTAGTCTAATATTATTGTCTGTATTCATTATAATGTGCATTAGATCTCCATGACTTATTCACTACTCATTACAAGTTTATGCCCTTAAACACCAGCACTCTTATCCCTGCCCCAGCCCCTGGTAACCAGCATTTTATTCTTAAAAAAAAAATAGGTTTAACCTTCTAAAATTTCACATATAAGTGATATCATACAATACTCGTCTTTCTCTGTCATTCTTACCTCATTTAGCAAAATGTATTCAAGGTCCATGTTTCACAAATGGAAGGATATTCTCCTTTTTCATGACTGAATAATATCCCATTGTGTATACGTACCACATCTTTTTTTTTTTTTTAAGATTTTGTTTATTTATTTGTCAGAGAGAGAGAGAGAGAGCAAGCACAGGCAGACAGAGTGGCAGGCAGAGGCAGAGGGAGAAGCAGGCTCCATGCCGAGCAAGGAGCCCGATGCGGGACTCGATCCCAGGACCCTGGGATCATGACCTGAGCCGAAGGCAGCTGCTTAACCAACTGAGCCACCCAGGCGTCCCTGTACCACATCTTTTTTACCCATTCTGCTGTTGATGGGCTCTTAGCTTATTTCCATATCTTAGAAATTGTGAATAATGCTGTAATAAATATGGAAGTGCAGATATCTCATCAAAATCCTGTTTTCATTTCCTTTTAGTATATACCTGGCAGTGAAATTGCTAGATTGTATAGTAAACCCATTTTTAAAGTTTTTGTTCATTCTATTTTCATACTATGGTGGTCTAAGAATATAGTTGATATGATTTCAATCTTTTTATATTTTCCAAGATTTGTTTTGGAGCTTATCATAAGCTCTGTCCTAGAAAATGTTCCATATGCACTTGAGAAGAATGTATATTCTGCTGCTGTTGGATGGAATGTTCTATATATGTCTATTAAGTCCATTTGTTCTACAGTGTGGTTCAATTCCAATATTTCCTCATTGATTTTCTGTCTGAATGACCTATCCATTGCTGATAGTGGATCACTGAAGTCATTCCCTGCCATTTTGTATGTCTGCTCCAGATTTTTTGTGATGACCATGATATTTACATAAAACATCTCATAGATAAAATAGTACCTTTTCCGTTGTTAAGAATTTATCTTCATTTGCCTATCAAGTTTGCCTTCTTTTACTCTTCTCCTTTTATATTTTTGATATCATAAATTATCTCTTTTTATGCTTTAATTTCATAACAAGTTATTTTTTTTTCCTAAAGATTTTATTTATGTATTTGACAGACAGAGATCACAAGTAGGCAGAGAGGCAGGCAGAGAGGGAGAGAGGAGGAAGCAGGCTCGCCACCGAGCAGAGAGCCCGATGCGGGGTTCAATCCCAGGACCCTGAGATCATGACCTGAGCTGAAGGCAGAGGCTTTAACCCACTGAGCCACCCAGGCGCCCCGCATAACAAGTTATTTTTAATGCTCTTTTCCTTTAACCTTTATACTATAGTGAAGGTTATAGTTAAGAGTATAATATACTATTCTAATAAATAGTTACAATATTATAATTCTGACTATTTATCACCTTACTCAGAGTTCTGTGTACTTCCATCCTTTTGTTTCAGCTTAAAGAACTTCTTTCAACATGTCTTATAAGGCAAGCTCAGCAGTGGTGAATTCCCTCGGCTTTTGTTTGTCTGGGAAAGCATTTACTTGTCCTTCATATCTGAGGGATAACTTTTGCAGATACAGTATTCTTGGTTGGCAGTTTTTAACCTTTCACTATTTCGAATATACCATTCTACTGTCTCCTAACCTGTAGCATTTCTGCTCAGAAATCTATTAATGCCTAATGGGGGTAACTTTGTAGGTTATTGTTTTATTTGTTTTTTTCCTGTCTTTAAATTTTTTTCTTCATCGTTACTTTTGACAGTTTTAATATAATGTGTCTTAGAGAAGCTCTTTTGTGTTGAGATAATAACATGCTTCTATTATCTTCATGGATTTATATCCAGTTTCCTCCCAGATTTGGGAAGTTCTCAGATATTACTTCTTTAAATACACTCTTTGCTCCCTTCTCCCTCTCTTCTTCTTCCAGGATACTTTTTTATTCTTGTATAAGCTTTTCTTTTCTTTTTTTTTTTTTTTAAGATTTTATTTATTTATCTGACAGAGATCACAGGTAGGCAGAGAGGCAGGCAGAGAGAGAAAGGGGGAAGCAGGCTCCCTACTGAGCAGAGAGCCCGATGCGGGGCTCGATCCCAGGACCCTGAGATCATGCCGAAGGCAGAGGCTTAACCCACTGAGCCACCCAGGCGCCTCTTGTATAAGCTTTTCTAATGGAACCAAATATCTGTCATAAAGTTTCTCCAGTTTTTGAAATCTTAGTTCTCTTTCTTCCATATGACCTGCTTCATTTCCAATACCCCCTTCATCTCCTTTATCAGGTTCTTCAGCTCCAGAATTTCTGTTTGGCTCTTTTTTTTTTTTTTAAATAATTTCAATCTTTTTTTATAAGGTACTCACATTCATTAATTTTATTCCTGAGATCACTGTATTGCCTTTCTGAGTTTCTTCTAGCTCACTGAATTTCTTCGTACCACTTATTTGGCATTCTTTATCAGCTAGATTGTGATATTCCATGTCTTTGTGTTCAGTTGCTGGAAAAATTGTCATTTTCTTTTTGTGATACTGTATTTCCATGATATTTCATGGTGTTTCATGAAAAGTTCCTCTGCCACCACATTTGAAGTACTAAACACTTCTTATTTAGACAAGGCTTTGTTTAGTTTGATTTTAACAGTTCAACAAGTGGATAGTTAGGAATTTTCCTTTTGTTTTCCAGAATGTTTCTCTATAGCACAAGTTTTGGTTTCTTTTACCTAAGTCTCTGCTAGGATTGAGAGCTGGTGCATTCGGGGGTTTGGCGGGGGGGAGATGGCAGGAAGTTGTGTATATTTAAAACTTGGGTCTTCAGATATGTCTACAGTTAGGTATGGAGATCCTCAAGTTGGGGTGAGGGTTTCCAGAGGCGCGTGGGCAGTAGTGTTGCCTCCTGGGCAAACAGCAGGAGACACGTTCCTTAAGTTCTTTTTGCCTACTTCCTTTTCCTTTTCCTCCCCCAGGTACTGTGGTTTCTCCTCAGAGAGAGGAACTGGTCTTTACACCTGCAACAGCTGGCCAGTCAAACCCCACTCACTACCTTCACCTCCCTGTCATCTGTCAGAAAAGTCATGCAGCCTTGTTACCTGACCCACCCACGACCTTTTCTGCCATCAGTGCCTCTGCCTCCTGCTCAACCACCACTTCCCTCACTCTGCCACCTCCTTAGCTGTCCAATCCAGACACTTTCAGATGTACAGATAGATGGATCTCTGGTGTGTTCTGGTACATTGTGCAGAAGTCCTTTTTTTATCCCATAATGGATGTTTGATTAATTGTAAATCAAAGGGAAAAGTAAAAAGGAACAACTCATGCCACCATGATGCTGATATCATCTCTCCTCGGCACCCTGAGCTGTATTTTCTAACTTTACAACCCAAATACACTATGGTAAGTACTGCTATGTTCTTGACATAATGGCTACTATTTTTTTTCATGTAAAAAATAATGATAAAAAGAGAGAGAGGATACAAGATCAGTTACTTTTTACTAATTCCTTATATACCCCTATAAACCCATTTCAAAATAAAATCTGCCCCACTGTTGTTTTATTTATTATTATGGGACAAATCACTCCAAAATGTAACAATAAACAATAAACAATAAACACTTCTTTTCTCATTACTTCCATGGGTTGAAAAAACAAGAGCAGCTTGGCTGGATGGTTCTGGTTTAGGATCTCTCATGAAATTGCAATGAAGATGTTGGCTGGGATTGCAGTCACTCGAAGGCTTGATAAAGGCCGGAAGATCTCTTTCCAAGCTCCGGCACAGGGATGTGGTCAGATGGACTGAATCCCTCATAGGCTACTTACTGCCTGGAGACCTTAATTTCCCACCTCATGGCCCTCCCCATAGGCTTGCTGAAGAGTTCTCATAACATGACACCTGACTTTTTCCAGAGTGAGTGAACCAAGAGAGAGATCTACTCTAAGACAGTATCCACTGTCTCTTTTACCATATTCTATTCATCAAAGTAGAAGCAAATCACTAAATCCAATCCACACGTAAGGGGAGGAGGTTAGGCTCCACCTTTAAAAGGCATTGTTATCAAAGATATGTGGACATAGCTTAACTCCTCCACAGATGTGCTCACGACAGGGTTCATATGTCATGAAAATACATAACAAATTCAGATTTCATCCACTAGGAAGATTTGGGTTGATGCCCTCATAGAAGTCATAATAGTATTTGAAAAACAAGAAATCAATTAAATATCACATGCACTTGTTATGTAAAGCTTCCACTACATAAGATGCCTTATTCACTCATTTACTTATTCATTTGTTCATTTAAAAATATATGCACAAGGACAAGCATGGGAATTCTTCTGCGTTTTGTCAGTTTGGATAGAAAAATAAATGTTAAATGTCCTTTATCCCCCAGGAAAAGATAACAAGGACTCATGCAAATTTGGGGAGAGTGGGTGTCATGATAAATTGTTTAAAAAGTTTTGGCTAGTGTCATGCATACAAAATACTGAAGGAAGACTAAAGATGGAAGACCAATTAAGAGGTAGTGAACTAATTTACATACCTGACAATAAGAATTAAAACTTATAGTGGTGGCCATGTAAAAGATAAAGAAAAAATGGAGTTAAGGAAGATGATGAAGAAAAACAACAAAATTACCTCTCACTTAAGGAAGATTTACATTATTTTTCCCAATTGGTGCTTAAGAAGAATTTATATATCCATTTCACAACTAAAGGTCCTTCTTTAACAAATAATGAAAAGCATGCAGTCTTGATTTCAAATCTATGTTTGAATATTCAGATGACTCATAATGGGAAATTTGCACATAAAGGGAAAATGCACAATCATACCAATGCTTATACAATCAGAGGGAGTGTGAAACAATACGGAAAGTGAGAAATTATTATGATGAGAACATTCCTGTTCTTTGTTATCTTATATGCTTAAATAAAATGTAATTTTTGGAAGAACTTTTCTGGAGAGACAGATGGTACCCAACCATTAGCCAGAGTTTTGTTGGAATTGTTATGGTAGTAGCAATATTGCTGTATATTTTCCAACGTATTTCCTCATACATTTTGGAATAAATTGAATGATAAGATGGAAATATATAGAGACAGAATATGAAGGAGAAATGGCTTGAACCTTGAACACAGTTCCTCTCTTGGCCCCTTGCTACCTGGATTCATGATCTTAAACATGTTACTTAAAGTTTCTAAACCATGATTTCTTTGTTTTTTTTTTAATTTCATTTATTTATTTGAGAGAGAAAGAGCAAATGAACAGGGGAAGAGGCAGAGGGAGAGGGAGAGAAGCCGACTCATTGCTGAGCAGGGAGCCCAACAGGAGGCTGGATCCCAGGACCCCATGATCAAGACCTGAGCTGAAGGCAGATACTTAATGGACTGAGCCACCAGGTGTCCCTAAACCACAATTTCTTTAAAGTCAAACATTAAAATTCACTTAAAGACTAAGGAGCATTAAATAAAATAATGTATGCAATAATAAGGGCAGTGTCTGACACTTAGTAAGCTCTAATAAAGCTTTAGGTTTATCATATACATAATATTATTAGGAATAATTAGATAATATGGAACTGAGGTGGACTGGGCAAGGAAACTATGAGAATGTTCTCTGAAGCTAAGATGTTGGTAGTCCTGGTTTGATCTTCTAATTGTCTTTTGGGAGTCACGTCATGCGTTCACTGAAATTGGAGCCATGTGACGCGATAAAGGGTATTCTACTGTATTGGTTTCCTGAAGTCTTCACAAAATTGCGAAAAGACAATATCCCAGTCTTGACAGAGTGGTTTCATGTAAAAGAACCTTATTATTCAGCCCAGAACTATCACTTCAGGCTGGACGGCCTAAAAGCATTGGCGGGGAGGGGAAGAAATGACCAGACACACAGATAATTTTGTCAGGGGAGGGAGGATAATTGTAGGGATCTTAACCCTTTGAAGGTCTTGAGTTTTAGAGAAAAGATCTCAGAAAGCTTTAATCTCAGGAAGAATTTTGGACAAAGTCTTGTCGATATTAGAATCCTCATTTAAATGGCTTTAAGCTGGGGAGTCATATGGCCAGCAGGGGCCTGGTGCAGTATGACTGATACAGTTGGCTGAATATGAATATGTTTCCCTCAAAGTGAGGGAAACAGCTCAGCTCAGCTGTGGCACTACCTACAGGACCAGAAGATAAACCCAAAGGAGCAGAGCACTGTGTTTGGAGATTGTTTTTCTGGAAGACAGTTAATATTATTAACAGAAATAGATGAGTTCAAATGAGAAGGTGCTAGAGAGACTGTTTAAAAACAATGAGTTCGGTTATTAAAACACTGACTTTTTGGGTAAACAGTGGATAATCAACCCTCAAAGTAGCCCTGAGTTTATCAGAAACTATCTTAGTAATTGATTCTAAGACAGAAGGAATTTTACTAAGAAATATTTCTTCATATAGAATCTTTATTTTTTTCGTAAAATGCTTTACACATATTTCTTAGTTAAATGATAATAGATCATATTATAACAATCTTAAAGAATTAGCATTCCTTCTTATTTTATAGTCAGAGGAAGTTAGATGTTTTTACCTTTGGATTGCATATGTTACTTTTAATTTTTTAAATGTCTTGTTGACAGCTGAATTGTCCTCAAGCACACAATGCATTAGGTCAGAGCGTTAAACATAATTTTGAAAGGACTTAGACAATATTCCTTTCTGACATATCAAAAGAATTAAAATAATCAAATGCACATTTTTTTCAGTGCCTAAAAAAATAAAACCACAGAAACATTCACAGGATGGATAAAACTCATTATATACCTCTAATTAAAAGCATTTCCAATTACTTTTTTATCAGTTTTCATGTTAACAAATAATTCTATTGGCACTTTCTGATATGTTGTATTTATAAAAAGTCAGTATGCTATAATCATTGAATTATTACAGATTTCTAAGCATAAAATTATTCTATTTTTCATTCCTGATGAATACTAAGTTATAATAATACTCACTATTCCATTAATGTATTATTTTGAACGTGATTATCACTGAATAGCTATTAAAGAATCATTCTCACTGGGCGAATCAGACTTCAGACTTACTCATTTAACAAGTTTTTCACAATTTTAAGCCATTTCCAGGATATTCAAATTGTTCTGTTCAAACACAACTGTGTAATTCATAATTTTATAGTTAATTTTTAAGTCAAAAAATTCACTATTTTATAAAACAACATTAAAATATGATTTTTAAAATTTATATTAGTGAGAACAGATCAAAATTTAACATTAACAATTAAGTCATTTGCCATTTAGATAAATTTAACTATTGTTGTTTTGTGATCCCAGATGGGAAAATGAGGTTGTCAATGGCCCTCCACAGAATATGGTAGCTCTGAACAATTTTGGGTCACTTTACATGAAAAGAATAGCAGCTGCCCTATACATATGTTAAGCCTTCTTTCTAACCAAAATAATGAGCATGTCTATCATGTAGAAGTTTCCACAAGCCCCTTTGTAATCTTTCAACCCTGCCCTTTAATGTGCCCTATCCTACCCCAGGCAAACACTGATGTGCTTTCTGAGAGATAGATTAATTTTTCATTTTCTAAAATTCTATCTAAATGAAATCATACAGTATGCATTATTTGTCTATCTTCTTTAACTCACTATGATAATGTGGTTGTATATTGAGATCTTCTTTATTTATATTGTTGAGTATTCTTCTATATAGATACACCACAGTTTCTTTAACATTAACCTTTTTAAGGATTTTTTTCCAGTTTTGGATCATTACAAATATAGCTGCTTTGAACATTTGTGCGAAGTCTTTGTATGCATATATGTTTTCATTTCTTTTCGGTAAATACCTAGGAGTGGAATGTCTGAATCATATAAGTGTATGTATAATATTTTAAGAAACTCTGCCAAACTGTTTTCCAAAGTTGTTGTGACATTTCAAATATCAAACAAGAGTAAGAGTTTCCTGTCCTCACCAATGCTTATGTTCAATGTTTCTAATTTTAGCCATTCTATTTTGTTATAGTACCATTTTAGTTAATTTAGACTAATAAAACCAAAAGCATAGACTAAGTACCTTAAACAATAAATATTTAATAAATAAATAATTTTTTTTTAAAAAAGGGATGCCTGGGTGGCTCAGTCAGTTAAGCATCTGCCTTCAGCTCAGGTCATGATCCCAGGGTCCAGGAGTTCATCATGGGGCTCCTTGCTCAGCTGGGAGCCTGCTTCTCCTCTGCCTATTGTTTCCCCTGCTTGTAAGCACATGCGCTCGCTCTCTCTTGCTCTCTCTCTGACAAAGAAATGAAATCTTAAAAATATTTATTTATTTACTTAAGATTTATTTATTTTAGAGAGAAATAGAAAGAAAGAGCATGTATGCATGGGGGGTAGGGGCCATTGGAGAGGAAGAAAGAAACTTAAGCAGCTCTGTGCTGAGCATTGAGCCCAAATCCAGCTCATTATCATGACACTGAAATCATGACCTGAGCAGAAACTAAGGGGTGCTTAACTGACTGTGCCACCCAGGCACCCCATTAAACAACAAATATTTATTTCCTCACAATTTTGGAGGCCGGAAAGTTACAATCTCAAAGAGTGGAACAGTTTGGTTCCTAGTGAAAATTCTCTTCCTGATTTGCAGATGGCCACCAACTTGCTGTATCTTCATAGAGCCACCAGAGAGATTATCTCTCTGGTGGCTCTTCTTATCAGGTCACTAATCCCATCATGATGGCTTCACCCTCAGGACCTTATTACCTCCCAAATGTCTTGCCTCCAGATAGTATCACATTGAAGATTTAAGTTTTCAACACATGAATTTGGGAGGCACACAAACACTCATTCTATAGCAAGTGGTATCTCATTCTGGTTGTAATTGGTTACTTCCCTAATGGCTAATATATATTTTTTTAATTTCTGTAATAATTTATATAGAGTGGGTATTATTTCTTCCTTGCATGTTTGGTAGAATACACGGATAAAGCCATATAGACCTAGAGTTGCCTTTGTGGGAAGTCTTCAAACCTTGGATTCAGTGTATTTAATAGATGAAAAGGCAATATATCTTATCTGTTTCTTGTTGAGAAAGCTTTGTTAGTATTGTCTTTCAAGGAATTTATCCACTTCATCCAAGTTATTTGAATTATTCCCAAAAATTATTCATAATATTCCTTTGTTATCCTTTTAAAAATCTGTTGACTCTATCATAAAATCATCTCTCATGTTTCTTTGGTAATTTGTTTCTTCTTCCATCTTTATCTTCATCAGCCTGGATAGATGTTACCAATTTTAATTACTTTCTCAAAGATCTAGCTTTTGGTTTTATTGATTTCTATCTATCTTTTTACTTCCATTCTCTACTTACTGATTTTCACAGATCTTTATTATTTCTTTTCATCTATGTTGGATTTAATTTGCTCTTTTTTTGTCCCCTAGGCTCTTAAGGTATAAATGGAAATACTAATTTGAGGAAATCTTCAGATGACCATGCATAAATAATTTTTCTCTTATATAGAATTTTTAAAAATCTGATTGAGCATTACTTCAAAGTTAATATCTCTGACAGTAGTTTACATTCTATCTTTCCTTGCTAGTAGATTGGTAAAGTACAAAGGTATTTTTTAAAATAATTAAGTAATCAAGATGTAAAACTAGACTAATATTTCTTTAAATAAATCTAAGTCATGCCAAAAGGACCCACAAATAAGCAGAAAATTATCTCACCTTTTAATAATGATAAACCCAATATGCCCTATCCAGTAAACTTCTGAAGAAATAAATTTTGTCAACTTTAACTCAGAAGAAGTGACAATCATAGGTCCCTGATTCTTTATCACAGATTGTAACCGCATAATCATTTCAAGCTCTGAAAAATTCAAGCAGTTGTAACAAAGTGTCTTTCTTGGCCATTGTTTCAGATTTATGGAATCACAAAACACTTAGTTTTCATGACATGAGAATCCTCTTCATCTCGGCACCTGAGACAGAATTTTTTCTAAATCCTAGAAAGTGATAGTTATCCATGGGATTTTAAATGTCCTTAATCCATCATCTTGTTTCTCATCCACTAATCAATCAAAATTTTATGGTTGTGTATCACTGAATAATAGATTATTTTACAATTTAGTGGCTTAAAATAACAATAAATATGTATCATATCACACAGTTACTGTGGGTCAGGAATCCAGCAATAGCTTAGCTAGGTGGCTCCAGTGTAGGGTCTCTGATGAGGCTGCAGTGAAAACATTGGCCAACACTGCAATCATTTGAAGATTTGGCTGTTGTTAGGAAAGTACTCTTGTGCATGCAGTGTTTTCCAAGTTACACTCAGATGCATAAAGAATGGGCCTTGGTCCTGAACACCCAAGAGATAAAGAGCCCATACACCCTATGTCGGGCTTATCACTTTGTGTGGGAAAATCTTTCTTGGTTTCATGCGTAATGAGTACTTTTTCATCTCTGCACAAAGCATGCTTCCACTGCAACATGAAGTCATGTCACTTTATCTTTTCTCTATGTAAGTAAAGTGTTGTTCCATCCAGTACTTGACGGAGTTGTTTTTCCTTGGTGACTTCAATACCAAGACTCAGCAGGCAGAAGGGTTTAGGGCCCTCCCCAGGAATTGGTAACTAGCACATGGCATTCTGTCCATAGCTTTTCTTACAGAATCCCATTCTATGTTGGCTCAATCTCATGAAAGGAATGTTGATGCTGATTTTGGTAGAAGATCCAGTTAGTTTTCATGTCTGTATCTCCACAGGACTCCCTGAGTATCCTCATAAGATGACAGCTTCCTTCAGAATAGTAATCTAAGAGGAAAAAAAAAAATTGTGAGAGCAAAGCATCTTTATGGCCTAGCTTCAGAAGTCATATTCTCAGAATATGGATCTCAAGCTATTTTCATTTATTATCTAAGATTTTGGTTCTCTTTCCTGTTAATCTCTTGAGAGTCTTGTATATAATTTATTTCATTTCCACAGTATTGTAGTGGCTAAACATATCACTCTATTAAATATGGAGGGGGACCAGACAAAGGAAGACTAAAGGAATCCCAGGAGTGGGAATCACTGGGTCCATTTTTGAAGTTTTTTACCATGCAATTAAATCATTAATATGGTTGGACATACTGAAAAAGCTATGCCAACTGTAATTTCAAAGTCGGTGTAAACAAGCTTTCCAAAAAAGTCCATCAGTCAGTTCCTTTATCTGTTCATACCTAATGACTTTTCTTCTACTTCAGTTATTCCTTGCTAGGGCCACATCCTTGATCTTATCATTATTGGAAATGTTCTATCTCTGAATGTTTAAATTTCATGTATTCCATTTTCTAAACTTCCTATTCTGGCAGCTTAATACGTCAATATTTTATACAAATGTATGTCATTCAAATATTCCTGATAATCTGAATGTTTCCTTAGCTCACTTTTGCATTCTCCAAACCAACTATTTCAAGCCTTCTATGATAGTTTCAAATCTCTGGAGACCACCTCCTTCTTCTCACTCTCAGCAGATTATCTTGCTTACGCCTTAGCAAAGAAAAAGGAGACCTATCATATGGATTTTTTTTTCATTTTATTTTATTTTATTTCCTTTCAGTGTTCCAAAATTCCAAATTTATTTATTTATGCACCACAACCAGTGCTCCATGCAATACCTGCCCTCCATAATACCCACCACCAGGCTCACCCAACCCCCTCACCCACCTCCCCTCCAAAACCTGCAGTTTGTTTCTCAGAGTCCACAGTCTCTCATGGTTATATGGATGTTCTTAACACCCTTAAAAAACTTACAAACTTACAGATTCTGATACTTTTTTTTCCTTCCATTTTCCTTCTTGTTACAACAGGAAAGAACTTTTTCCCCTTTCCTGGACCCAGGATCCGTCTACCTTCTGCCTTCGAAAGTATTTTGCTCTATCACTTATTTCCTCTCTGTCACATATTATCAGCCCCTTCCTCTTAACTATTGTCTTTTCAGATAAATGTGGTCAAATATCTTTCGTATTTAAAAAAAGGGTGGGAAGAGAGTAGTTTGAATTCTAGAGAGCTGTTAGGAAAAAAAAAAAAAAAAAATTAGCCATGCGGTTAAAGTGGTAGCATCATAGAAGGCCATTGGTCATGGAATTATGAGGACCTCAAACCTGTCTCACTTATCCTCAAACTTCATAGTCCCCTTTCTTTACTGACAGGCCTCTCAAAAGACTTGTACATACTCTCTACCTCCAGTTTTTCATAGTCTCTTCACTCTAACATTCTGCAATCTAGCTTACAGACCCTCATCACTACCCTGTAAATAGATGACCAACAAAAGAATAAGTGAGAGAAAAGAAAGTGTGTGGAATTAGAAATACCATCATTATCATGGTTCTTCGGAAAATATCAACCTGTCATAATACTATACTATTTTCTTTTAAGAGAAAATGGACATAAATTCAGATACATGTAGCTTTACTTACCCCTCTGTACTCTAAAAACCTTCCAAGGAAGAGGAAACCTTCCACCAGCAAGGAAAGAGATCTTCCAACAAAAAGCCTAAGTAGGAAATGGGCAGCCTTTTCTCCTTGGATGCCAATATCTGGGTGCAGATGCACTCTGGGTTCTTCTGTAGTATAGGTATAAACAAATTAAAAGATTCAAGCATAACATTAATTCCTCAGCAGAAGATATGCTTAAAAACAAAATATCACAATACTGTTGGAGGACTATAGAAAAAGAAAAAAAAAATGTTAAAAAAAAATCCATTGGTTGACAAGAGGGTCAAAGTTTGACAGGTGAGAAATAAATGTACTGTGTTACAGGTGCTATGTACACTCTAGTAGGAGTTGGAAACTGGAGACATCTTGTGAGCAGTTATTCGTGGTTATGTCTTCTCACTGAAAAGCACTTCAGCAGAGAAACAAGAGCTCTTTTTCTTGCTCTTCAGGAAAGATCTGAATGTTCAAAAGCTTTAATATAACTACTGGTGCCAAACTAAATGATAGTGGCAAACTCCTTTCCATTAAATTTGTATCTGTTTAAAAACCTAGGAAATACGTTAACATACATTCCTGTCCATAGAATGTAAAAATTACATGCATAAAAAAATTTGTCATCTGCGTTTCCAAGACATTGTTCAGGGAATGCAAATGCGTCTCCAAAGACTGAGAAGCAAACAGCTTGTGTTGTACCAAGAGTGGGGACACTGCCACTTTCCTTACATTTATCAGAATTCTCAGATTTAATTTTTTAAACCATCCATTGAGTTAAATGCAACATCTTCAAAGGTAAAATATTTGAAGAGTCAAAATGTTATGGTACAAATCTATGGAAACTGCATGAACAATTGCTGAAGCTGTAATTTCCTAGGGGAGTTAATCAAGAAGGAATTGTGTAGTGAACAAGGTATACTAACAATAAAGTACATCCAGACTTTTCACAATCAGGTGACTTAATCGTGGGAGAGCCTTTACTACTCTTTCCTTTTCCTTATTGAAGATCTATAACTAGATAGGTTTACAAACAACTTTCGATTACCCATTTTTTTTTAAAGATTTTATTTATTTATTTGACAGAGAGAGATCACAAGTAGGCAGAGAGGCAGGCAGAGAGAGAGGGAGAAGCAGGCTCCCCGCCGAGCAGAGAGCCCGATGCGGGGCTCAATCCCAGGACCCTGAGATCATGACCTGAGCCAAAGGCATAGGCTTTAATCCACTGAGCCACCCAGGTGCCCCTACCCATTTTTTTTTTTTAAGATTTTATTTGACAGAGAGAGAGAGATCACAAGTAGAAAGGCAGACAGAGAGAGGGAAGCAGGCGCCCTGCTGAGCAGAGAGTCATCTCTCCAAACAAACAGTTCTCTAAAAATTTCTCTTGAAAATAAAGTGATTTGACCTTTATAATATCTTACATTTTTTTCTGCTAATGCTCTACTGAACATTATTCGGCGGGGGGTGGGGGGAGAACATACAGATATGAGGAAACATAAAAAGAGAACAAGGAACATCTTATCAAGAGGAATAAGAAGACCTTTAATGTTAACTATATTACATTCTTTTAATTTGTCCCAGTTCAGTCATATTACTAACTCTGGTTTTGGCATCTTATCCAACTATATCACTAACAATAATTCTGGCCAGGGATAAACCAGTAGAAAAGACTTCAATGCCATTATTTTCTACAGATAACCAAATCTGTTATCTTTCAAATAAATTCCTTACTCTAGATTAATAGCTTGATTCATGCTTCCCTGGTAAAAACAGAAATAAGTGAGAGATAATTTAATCATCTTCTGATCAACAAATCGACCAGTCTATCTCAATTTGTGTCCATGCTTTGTTTTCCTTCCTCCACAAGTGGATGAATGGTCCCCAAAACCAAGCCAACAACTGAGCCCACTTCTCCACTTGTGGCTGACGTCTCCCTTCTGGTCCATGCCCGCACTCTGAAATAGCGTCATCAAGTTAATCTTCTCATTAAGAGAATTAGCATGTAAGCATGTTCTACTATCTCTTAAAAACAAAACAAAACAATACAGACATTCCTTTGACCTCAGAGCCTTTTTAAACTACCATTTTTGTGCTCTCATTTATAGAAAAACGTTATTAAAAGGAAAAAAAAGATTTTTTATGTCTGTTCTCTCTAATTCCTTAAGTTCCACTCGTTCATAATCTTCGTCATCCAATATCTTACCTCCAACAAGCCACTGAAATTTTCTCACTGAATTTTTAAGCTTGAATGATTCTTTCTTAGTCCTCTTTTTTGAGCTCTTGGCAGTATTTAAAACAGCATTTAAAACAGACGCTCGTTGCTGCTTGAATCACTGTCTTTGCTTGGCCGCTGGGACAACACACCCTCAAAGTTTTCCTCCTACCACAAAGATGACTTTTTCTGCCTCCTTTTTGGGATCTTTCTTATCTGTCGAAACTCTAAACATGGATTCTATAAACCTCAATTGTGCGTCTCTTTTCTTTTCTAATCACATTACCTCGTTCAGGCCCGCCTTTATTTCTAGCTCTAAATTCTCTCTTCACCTCCACATTTATATTATCACCTTGTCTGCTCATTAGCTGCATTTAATTGTTTATGAAACAGAAAATTAAACTGGGCCAAAGCAGAAATGCCCACCCCATCCTGCTTTCAACTCGCTCTTGTCTCAGTGTTCACATGTAGGCTAGCACCTGTAAGTCATCTTGACTCATCCTTTCCTCTCCACTCTGCATAAGCAAGTCTTTTAACTCTTCCACCTTCAAGATAGAGTGGGAATGGGAACACTTCTCACTATTTTACCACAAAATCTGGGGTCATCCCACCATCATCCTCATCTGGATTTCTGTAATATATAGCTAATTAATCTCTGTCCTTCTTCTTTCTCTCTCTGTAGATGTTCTTCCAGGTAAGAACCAGTAAATTCTTTTGGAAATATAAATCAAATCATGCTACTCTTCTCCTCAAAGCCTTTCAGCAATGCCACATCACACCTAGAATAAAATCCACTATGTAGAGCACCTGAGTGGCTCAGTAGGTTAAGCAACTGCCTTCAGCTCAGGTCATGATACTAGGGTCCTGGGATTGAGTCCCACATCAGTCTCCCTGCTCTGCAGGGAATCTGCTTCTCCTTTTTTCCCTCTTCCCACTCATTCTCTCAATCTCCTTCTCTCAGATAAATCTTTAAAAAAAAAAAAATTCCATGTCTAAATTCTATAGTCTGTAAATTCCTCCTTCGTTTGGTCTGTGCCTATCTTTTTTTTTTTTTTAGAGATTTTATTATTTGAGAGAGAGAGATAAAGAGAGAGAATGGGGGGGTGGAGAGAGGTCAATGGGAGAAGAAGACTCCCTGTCAAGCGGGGAGCCCGATGTGGAACTCGATCCCAGGACTTCAGGATCATGACCTGAGCCAAAGGCAGTCGCTTAACCAACTGAGCCACCCAGGTGCCCTGTGCCTATCTTTATATTATGACATGTTCTAGCCATACTGGTCTTCTTGCCTTTTTTTTTTTTTTTTTTTAACTCATTTCAAGCTCACCTCACTTGTTATTCTTATTGCCTGAAAAAAAATCCACCCTCCAAATTTGAATCTTCTTACTTTTTAATATTAAGTCTCAGGTCAGTTGTCACCTCCTCTGAGGAGTCTTCCCTTATCATGCTGTCTAAAAGAATCCACTTCTACTCTAAGCATGCTTATTTTAATAAAAACTATTATATAAAGTTATATAATATGTAGATGACTACTCTTCTCTTCCTGACATTCTCACTCCCATCACATTAAAATCCCACACACTTTTTTGATTCTGCTTTAAATATACTGCTTTCTCAGTTTCCAGTGCTACTTTTTAATCTTATTCAATCAATCTTTTAATTTTAACATCATCAGGATTCTGTATTTAGCCCATTTCTCTTTCTCTCATCAAATCTACTCCTGTTATTCTCATTTATTACTTTACTTAAATTACCTGTAATTTATACTTTTATCTAAGTCTTTGTCTTTAGTTAAGATCTGTATGTAAAACTCCACTTCCATCTATTAAATTTTTTAATCTTGTCAATTTGGACACACACAAGCCCCTTAAACTCAACATATCCAAACAAGTCATAATCTTATCTTTTTCTCCCTTTTCTAAACTTAGTCCTCATTCTGTTTCTCCTACCTTCTATTATGACACTATCAAGTTCCGATGTACCCAAACCACAAAATTTGGAGGCAGTCTTCATTTCTCTCTTTTTCACACATGTAAAAGTCAATAGTGGACACTTTCAAAACTTTCCACGGCTCCTTATTTCTATTTCTCATATAGAAATTCAAGTTCTTGTCATTTCTTATCCAGACAGTGATAAGAGTATAATCTTATGTACATTTACTGGTTGCTTACCCAGCAGCCGTTCTTTCTTCCCTTCTGGTTTTCTGTTTGTTTTTTGTTTGTTTGCTTGTTTTAATACTATTCATAATTTCCTTTGAGAAGCCAGGTCTCCCCTAGTAAGTAACTGCCACTCAGTATGGTTGGGATCAATGTGCCTACCAGCTTTAGCCATTGGGTCTAATCAACATAAACCAGCATGCATGATCTCATCCCTCATGCTATAGGGCTAACAAAGTTTTTAGTTTGACTAGTTTGATTACATGCCAAGAAAATTATCTCTACATTTGTCTATTAGAACTTAAAGCAAGTGAAAGGAAACTTTAAATGACAAATATTTTAGTTTACCTACCATCTACCTATCAATCCATGTATCCATCCATCCATCCAACCATCCATCCATCCATGTATCCACCTATCTGCTTTTGTTACAAATACCTTCTTTTTTCCTGGTAACTTTTATCTGTATTCCTGATTACACATTCTATATGTTTAAATTTGCATATATGTAATAGCTTCATGTACCATTTCTATGTCATTATATTTTCCATGTCCAATGTATTCAGCAAATGAAGATAATAAAATTGTGAGGAAAATGAATGAACTGAACACTTATTCATGTATTTGTACTCCCCTCCAATAATCTACATTATAATCTTTAAAATTGTTTTTAATAGTTACATTATTTATGTATGCTTTCTTAGGGTACAATATATCAGGCTGACAAGTTCTGTGAACCTGAGAATTAAGAGCACATTCAGATACTTTTTTTTTAAATAAGGGGCATTTTGTTGTGCAGGTGTTTTGGTAATTGGGAGACACTGGGAAAAAAATTCCCCTTTCAGTGGTGCTCAGATTCACACTTCCCACGGTAGAGTGGTGAGCAGCCTGGCGCTCACACACGGAACCATAATGTGAAACATGTGGGAATAGTGCCTGATGCAGCCTCCCTTCGAGGTGTTTTTCCATCATCACCACCATTACTTTCCTCCCCTGACAACTGTCCCATCATTCTGTTCTCCACAGTCTATCCTAGAAGATAAGCATTCCTACCCTTTCAGTTTTGTTATTTGAAATATGTGTCAAAAAGTATATATTCCATTACAAGAGTGTATGTTCTATAAGTATAAACACATAGAAAAGAGTATATTCTGAAAAGTAGGAAATGTCTACATCTAATTTTGATAATAAAGAAATATATTTGCCTTTTGCTCTCGTAATGGTCATATGCAGAAATTAAGAATAGAAATTCAATTCCAAGGGCTCTACATAAAGACCTCTTTGACAACACACTTAAAAAATTTCCACCTCACAGCTATTTTCATTATTTAAAACATAAATTTAACCAATTTTTATATACCCAAAGTAGACTTTTTCTAAGTGCTTTTACTTGTTTCATCTCTTTCCCTAGACATTTTTGGTAATATGTCTGGGATCCTCTCTGCCAAGGGAAAGGAATGGGCTATGTGGTCAGAGACATGTTTGTTTGATTCTCAACTCTGTCACATTCACCCCTGCGAGCAACAGGGCAGATCATAGAATTTCTCTGGTCAATAATCTGTTCAAATAAAACACGACAATAATCATGTGTATTTTTTTTCAAGTCTGTTATGCAGAGTACTGTTAAGAAAGTATATGAAAATTCCTAACCCTGCACCTGACAAGCAGTGGGTATTCCATAAATGTTATCTTGCTTTTCCATATTTCTTCTCCTTTATACACATTTTGAGCCACTTGGAGATTTAACAAGCTCTTTTAAAAATGTTTGCGAATGCAGAGTATTATTTCTAGAAACTTAGCAAGTTCTTTGTCACACATCTTCTCTGTGTTCAAATCCCATAGTAAGATAGTATATATTTCCATTTAAGAGCATGATGAGGTAAGAATAATAAATAGATAAAAGTAAAATTTCTGTTCAGCCCTCCTCCTAGATTTCTTATTGGATCCCTCTTGGACTAAATGTTGATTTTTCTTTTTTTACTGTGATTTTTTTTTTTCTGCCTTACATCTTCCTTTCAGTCAGAAGTCTAAATATCTTCCTTGAGAAATACTACAAAGTATCTAGATATTATCTTTTTATTTTTGCTTTTTGTTTAAATCTTTTACAAATAATTTATAACCTAAAACATTCTTCTCCTTAAATCTAAATAGGAGATAATTTTACTAAAGACTTAGAGATTTGGTTCTCCAACAAAGAGATGTACTGACCATGGAGCCTATTGTATGCCCCTGCCTAGCAGGGAACTAAATTTGTAGACCCACCCAAGTGTACAGCCTCCAGTCCTGCTGACCAGGAAGCCTGTCCAGAGAATCTGGGCAGCTGCAGAGCCCATCCTATAGCCACATTTAAGCAGGGAGCCAAGTGAGGAGCACTATCAAAATGTTAAGTATAGCCTCTGTCCCCTCATAACCAGGAAACTGAACAGTGACACGGGACAGCCTCAGAATCCAGCTTACAGTACTGCTCAGCTACAGAGCCTAGCCTCCAGCCTTGCCAGATTGAGGATAAAGCCTATGGCCTAGCCTGGGTGGATAGCACAGCCCGCGGCCTCACCCAGTGCAAAGCATTGCCTTTGGCCCCACCCAAGAGGGAGCTCAGCCAACCACCACACCCAACCATAGAGCCCAGTCTCTACCCTTCACTCAATTGAGGGATACAGATGGCAGTCCCTCCCAACCAAAGATCCCACCCAGAGACATTGCCCAACAGCAGAGCACAGCCTACAGCCCTGCCCAATTTGGGAACACAGTCTGCATCTCCTCCTGCTCGCAGAACACAGACTGAGATCTTGTCTGACCAAGAAGCCTGCCTGAAATGCTGCATGAACACCCAGCTAGCAGCACCATCTGGTCAGGGAACTCAGCTAGCACCATACTCAACAGTGAAAAACTGAAAGCTTTCCTCTAATATCAGAAAAAAGACAGGGGCGCCTGGGTGGCTCAGTGGGTTAAAGCCTCTGCCTTCAGCTCAGGTCATGATCTCAGGGTCCTGGGATCAAGCCCCACATCAGGCTCTCTGCTCAGCGGGGAGCCTGCTTCCCCC
>NW_019154147.1:2660760-2741689 GCF_002288905.1 Enhydra lutris kenyoni
TTCATCTCAGGTCATGATCTCAGGGTCCTGGGATCAAGCCCCACATCAGGCTCTCTGCTCAGCGGGGAGCCTGCTTCCCCCTCTCTCTCTGCCTGCCTCTCTGCCTACTTGTGATCTCTGTCTGTCAAATAAATAAATAAAATCTTTAAAAAAAAAAGAAAGAAAGAAAGAAAAAAGACAAAGATGCTTTCTCTTAGCACTTCTATTCAACACAGTACTACCTAGAGAGAATTAAACAAGGAAAAGAAATAAGTCATCGGAAACAGAAAGGGAGAAGTAAAACTGCCTCTGTTTGCAGGTGACATGATTTTATGTATAAGAAATAATAAAGATTCAACCTAAAAGACTATTAGTACTAATAAATGCACTCAATAAACTTGGCAGGATTCAAAATCAACATACAAAAATCAGTTGTGTTTCTACACACTAACAACCAATTATCTGAAAAAGAAATTAAGAAAACCATACCATTTACAATAGCTTCAAAAAGAAGAAAATGCCTAGGAGTAAATTTAACTGAAAAAGTAAAAGATTTGTACACTGAAAACTTTAAGACATTAATGAATGAAAAGACATAATAAATGGATAGGTATTCCATGTTCATGGATTGAAAGAATTAGTATTATTAAAATATCCATACTACTCAAAGCCATCTATAGATTCCATGCAACTTCTACTAAGATTCCAATGGCATTTTTTTTACAGAAATAGAGAAAAATTCTAAAATTTGCATGAAACCAGAAAAGGTCCTGACTACCAAAGAAATCCTAAAATCATCAGAACAAAGCTAGAGGCACCACACTTCTTAATTTCAAACTATCCTACAAAGCTATAGCAATCAAATCTGTGGTACTGGCTTGAAAACAGACACTAGGACCACTGGAAGAGAATCAAGAGTCCAGAAATAAACCCATGCATATATGGTCAACTAAGATATGGGAGCCAAGAATATTCAATGAAGAAAAGACAGTCTCTTCAATAAATGGTGTTGAGAAACCTGGGTATTTTATATACAAAACAAGGAAACAGACAATGGGTTTATGGTTATGACACCAAAGACAAGCAACAAAACCAAAAATAAATAAGTGGCACTACATCAAACTAAAAAGCTTCTGCACAACAAAATAAAAGGAGAATTAAAATGCACCCTACAAAATGGGAGAAAATACTTGCTAACCACATATATGATAAGGGGTTAGTATTCCAAAATATAAGGAACCCATACAAGTCAATAGCAAATAAATAAACAATCCAAATAAAAATGGCCAAGGGACCTGAATAGACATTTTTCCAAAGATGATAATCAAATGGACAATGGGTACCTGCAAAGATCCTCAACATCACTAATCAACAAGGACACAGTGAGATGAGGTAACCTCATACCTGTTAGAAAACTATTATTAAAAATAAGAGAGATCACATGTGTTGGTGAGATGTAGAGAAGAGGGAACCCTTGCACACATTTGGCGAGAATATAAGTTGGTGCAGCCACTATAGAAAACACTATGGAGTTTCCTCAAAAAATTAAAAATTGAACTGTCATATGAATCAACAAATCCTACTTCTAGGTATATACCTGAAAGAAATGACATTGGTATCTGGAAGAGGTATCTGCACTACCATGTTCATTGGAGCATTATCTATAACAGTCAAGACAATAGTCAAGACATAGAAGCAATACACACACACACACGCACATGCACACACATGCACACACAATGGAAGTTTATTCAGCCATAAAAAAAGAAGGAAATCCTGTTATTTGTGACAACATGAATAAAACTTGAGGGCATTATGCTAAGTGAAATAAATCAGATGGAGAAGGGAAACACTCATGGTCTCACATGTATGTGGAACCAAACCCTTCAGGAAAACAAAACAAAACAAAACAAAATCCTGAACTCATAGAAACAGAGTAAATTAGTGGTGGCCAGGGGAGGATTGGAGGGAATGGGTGGAGATAAAGGATACAAACCTACAGATGTTAGATAAATAAATCCTGGGAATGTAATGTACCGTGTGGTGACTGTACTTAACAATACTGTATTATATATTTGCAAGTTACTAAGAGAATAAATCTTGAAAGTTCTCAACATATACAAAGAATATTGTAACTATGTAGGGTGATGGATGTGTTAACTAACCTTATTCCTGTATGTCACAAAACCCACACAAAGAAAACCATGATTTTCTACAGCTTAAACTTAGATGTTAAGTATCTTCTATGTCTCAGAAGAGCTAGACAAAAGTAAGAGAGTAAAAGAATAAAACTACCCCCTTTTGCCTGTAAATTGTTTGGAAATTATTATCTGAGGCCATAATGTAAGGGTTCTCTGTGACTAGGAGGGCATGAGACTGAGAACAAACGTCAAGAGGTTTAGGATGGCAGGGTGAAAAGATAGGGAAAATGTGCGTCCTCACTGATGTAGTTCAATGATAGAAATTAGTTAGTGAAATTAACTAACCTTAAAAACTCACTTGAGGACTTACTATGTAAGAGAAAGTAATAAGAGAAAATATATATATTGCTTATATAAATGCTGAGAATTATGCAGATATATAAAGGATTGGAAAAGGATATATGCTCTATTTGTACCCAATCGACAATGAGCTTTGGAGACTTTTGAATTACCTATCAGCAAACGGTGAAGGCTTGGGTAATAGCCAATTACTGAGTGAAATCCCAAGCTATTAATTATATGCCAGAGAGGACATCCACTTACTGATTGATTACATTCTAGACTGGAAACTGTTCTCACCATTTTCCTTTTGGGTCTCTGCCACCATACTATTATCACTGCACCTGCATCTTTGTTGTCCCTTGCACAAATATTCCATGATACCATCATCATTTTTAATCATTCTGTGATTATGGGAACATGCTGGATAATTTCCAAGGCCAGAGAGGAATGTGTTGTTTCCATTAGCCTTGTCTTGCTTAGTGCTTAAAGGCAAGATAGTGAACTCTGGACTATCCTACAGGATCCCTATCAAGCACTATTTACAAGAACTGCAAAATTCATTTATTGGGTACAGAATAAACCATTAACAAACAACTGGTCAATATGAGATTACTGAGTGAGGAAATTAAAATGCATATGGTAATAAGTCAAGACCTCCTTCAATTTATATTTACTGGCAGAATATGGGGGTTGGGGGAATAAAACATAGTGATGGTAATGGCTCTTCTTGTAACAATCTCTCTGCACCTGACAGTTATACAGAAAATAGAGGTAGCAGAGTATTTTTCATTAGAAGTCGATAGACTCTGCAAGGCTGTCAAATGTTAACTAGCTTACCTTCTGCTCTTTGCAAAAAGGTTAATGGATACAGCACATTTTCCAATGTGACTCTGAAAAACAAAGAATTACAAATAGTACGTGGTGGTATTTGTTTTTCTTCTTTTTTAGCCTATCCTACGTAAAATCAAGAGGTTGAATGTCACATCAAAGCTTTGGGCTATCAAAAATTTGTTAGTGATAGCTGGTGGGGGGTGGGGTAGGGTGATGCAGAGCCAGTTTGTTCACAAATATTGAACGAATTTATCTAGTTTGTTCACAAATATTTTATAACTGTGTATTATAAATTTGTATCATTTATACCAAAACATTATGGCTGACCTACGTGTCCATATTAAAATAACATAGTTGAGGAGCACCTTTTAATCACTCCTGGTAAGAAAGAGCACATTATCAACTCTATCGCCCTCTTCTGCCGGGAAAGTGAAAGTTGAACTGTGCTTCAGACTGACCAGTCCTTTGATTTTCCTCATAATTTGGCTACATACATATGTATTCCTAAACATGATTAGGTTGAGTCTTGTGTATTCTGGGATATTTTATTCATGGAATCATACTGTATATACTCTTGCGTGCCTTGCTTTATTTACTCAGCATTCTGCTTTGGAGATTTATTCTGATGGATGTTTCACTCAGTTATTCTGTCTCTAGGAACTTGTTGCTAGACACATTGCTGCTTTAAACATTCTGGTGCATGTTTCCCAGCACACTGGGGAGTTTCACTGGGGTGTGTCTGTAGGAAAGAAACTACTGGATCGCAATAGTTGTGTGAATTCATAGTTGCAACAACAAGGAATAAAAGCTTTGGAGCTGAGATCTCCAATCTTTTTAAAATTTTGGCAGTCCGGTGAACGTAAGATGATCCATACTGTCATTTTTATTTGCTTTGAATAACTGATGAATTGAGCACATTTCTCACAAGTTTATTTCCCATCTTTGTTTCCTAGATTGGGGCTATTTTTACTGAAACTTATTTTGTCTTTGCGTTATTTGGGGTCATTCTTTACTTATTTTGGACACAAACACATTGTTGGTTAACTGTGGGAAATGACCCCTGTATGGCCATGGTTTGTGTTTTCACTATTTTTATGGTGCATATTGATAAACAGATAATTTCAGTGCACTCAGATGTAGTAGCTTTTTCCTTTATGCTTTATGCACTTTTTGTATTTTTAATGAAATAATTGCCCATCTCAGTTTTATAAAGATTTGTCCTGTATTTTCTCCTTAGGTTACTTTAGATTTCATCTTACACAATTGATTGTTTTCATATGTTTATGGATAAACAATTCCCTTCTACCATTTCCTAAATAATATATTTTCCTCATTAAACTCTAATGCCACATTTGTAATAGATCGTTTCCATATTTATACGTGTCTGAGTTTCCTTTTTTGTTCTATTGGTCTATTTCTCTATCTCTGCTTCAATATTATTCTGATTTAAATATTGTTACTTTACAATGTGTCACCTGATAGAAAAATATCTCCAAACATTTTTTTTCTTGAGAAGACTTTTAAATATTCTTTTTTTCTTTTTTAAAGACACACAGAGTGGCGTTGGGCAGTGCAGAAGGAAAGGGAGAATCTTAAGCAGTCTCCAGGCCCAGCACCAAGCCCGACACAGGGCTCCATCTCACGACTCTGAGATCTGAGTTTTTATTGGCATTTTTGACAAAGGTGATAAAACTATTTTGTTAATTCTCATAATTTTAGACAGTAGGTCAGGCGTTCACAATTTTTTTTTTTTTCTGTAAAGGGCTGGGTAGTAAACGTTTTAGACTCTAAGGGTCATATGGTCTCTAACAATTATTCAGCTGTGCCATTGTAGCATGAAAGCAGCCATAGACAGTACATAAATGAATAAGCACAGCATGGCTGTGACCCAACAAAACTTCATTTACAAAGACAGGTAGCAAGCCAGTTTTGGCCTGTGGACCATTGTTTGCTGATCTCTGTTCTAGGCTATCACATCAACCGCCAATAACAGTCTTCTTTCTTTTTTTAAAAAAAATCTTGATTTCTTTTATTCATTTTTATGTTCTAATTGCTCTGGCTAGGAAGCCCAGAATAATCTTTAATAGAAGGGTTGGAAGTGGGCCTCAATTGTTGTTCCTGATTTTAAAGAGGATGATTCTAATAGTTCATTAGTGTTATTTGTTGTAGGTCTACAAAGAGTTATTGGATTATGGAAGTTTACCTCTATTCCTAGTCTATGAGCAATTTTATCATGATGCAGTTTTTGTCAATTCTTTAGATCAATCTTCCACTTTACCCAACATGTCCAATATCTTAATATTTGATTGTTTTCATCCACATCACACAAAGAATATGATAATAAATTGGCTTCAAACCCCCATGAGAGCCAGCTTATGGAATGAATTATCAGGGAAAACTTTCTTTTCCAGTATCAATGTCCAGAGCAATATAGACAAATATTTTTATTAAAAATGAGTTATTGCCATTATTAATAATTTAAACATTACCTTCAGTAAGGTGTGGTTATTTTCCTAGATTCCCCTTTCATTGAGTATTAGAGGTCGGAGGTCCTGGCTTTGCGCAGGTTTTGTGCAGGCTCTAGGCTGAACACATAGCCCTCCACAGGCAATGCTATGGACAATATGACATAAGCAAGTTTCCTGGGCACATATATATCCCAGTGCTCACGTATCAGGACACATGATTTTCTGATACCTTCTGTTTCCTAAGAATTTCGCTTATATTCTAGTCAGTTCAGTTATGCATATTAAATACTTTATATATGTATGCATTATGTATTGTAAGCTATAAACAAAATTTAGTTAAAATATTGTTAAATGTTTAAATAAATATTGTTTATAGTTAAACTATTAAAAATAGTTAAATATTTAAATAGTTAAAATATTATTATCCCTGAGTATTTTTTAAATTCAAGTATAATTAACAATAGCTTCAGGTGTACAATATAATGATTCAACAGTTCTATACATTTCTCAGTGCTCATCAAGATAAGTATACTCTTAATCTCCCTTATCTATCACCCCCATTTTCCACTTACCTCCCCTCTGGCAACCATCATGCTTTCCCTCTGACTTTCCCCCTCTCATTCTCTCTCTCTCTCTCTCTCTCTCATTCATTCTTTCCCTCTCAAATAAATAAATAAAATCTTTTTTAAAAAGAGTATTTTTTGGTTTGTCTCTCTTTGTTTGCTCATTTGTTTCTTAAATTCTAATTTGAGTTAATTTATAAGGTATTTCTTACAAATGGCAAGATTTCATTTTTTATGCCTGAGTAATATTCCATAGTTTATTTATACCTCATCTTCTTTATACATTCATCTATCAATGGACATGAGTTATTTTCATATCTTGGCTATTGTAAATAATGCAATAAACATAGGGGTACACACATCTTTTCAAATTACTGTTTTTTTCCTTTGGGTAAATACCCAGTAGTGGAATTATTGGATCATAGAGTAATTCTATTTA
This sequence comes from Enhydra lutris kenyoni, assembly GCF_002288905.1. Taxonomy (NCBI): domain Eukaryota; kingdom Metazoa; phylum Chordata; class Mammalia; order Carnivora; family Mustelidae; genus Enhydra; species Enhydra lutris. The sequence goes on from NW_019154147.1 coordinate 2,667,524, forward strand.
TCTTTTTAATTTAATTTAATTTAATTTTTTTTCAGTGTTCCAAAATTTATTGTTTATGCACCAAACCCAGTGCTCCATGCAATACATGCCCTCCACAATACCCACCACCAGGCTCACCCAACCCCTCACCCCCCTCCCACCCAAAACCCTCAGTTTGTTTCTCAGAGTCCGCAGTCTCTCATGGTTTGACTCCCCCTCCAATTTCTCCTAACTCACTTCTCCTCTCCATCTCCCAATGTCCTCAGTGTTATTCCTTATGCTCCACAAGTAAGTGAAACCATATGACCATTGACTCTCTCTGCTTGACTTATTTCACTCAGCATAATCTCTTCCAGTCCTGTCCATGTTGATAAAAAAGTTGGGTTTTCATCCTTTCTGATGGAAGCATAATATTCCATTGTATATATGGACTAATCTTCTTTATCCGTCTGTCTGTTGAAGGGTATCTTGGTTCTTTCCAGTTTGGTGACTGTGGACATTGCTTCTATGAACATTGGTGTACAGATGGCCCTTCTGTTGACTACATCTGTATCTTTGGGGTAAATACCCAATAGTGCAATTGCAGGGTCATAGGGAAGCTCTGTTTTTAATTTCTTAAGGAATCTCCACACTATTTTCCAAAGTGGCTGCACCAACTTGCATTCCCACCAACAGTATAAGAGGATTCCCTTTTCTCCACAACCTCTCCAACACTTGTTGTTTACTGTCTTGCTAATTTTAGCCATTCTATCTGATGTAAGGTAGTATCTCAATGTGGTTTTGATGTGAATCTCCCTGATGGCTAATGATCAACATTTTTTCATGTATCTGTTAGCCATTTATATGTCTTCTTTGGAGAAGTGTCTGTTCATGTCTTCTGCCCAATTTTTGATGTGATTATCTGTTTGGTGTGTGCTGAGTTAGAGTTCTTTATAGATCTTGGAATCAGCCCTTTGTCTGTAGTGTCATTTGCAAATATCTTCTCCCATTCCATGGGTTGCCTCTTTGTTTTGTTGACTGTTTCCTTTGCTGTGCAGAAACTTGACCTTAATGAAGTCCCAAAAGTTCATTTTCACTTTTGTTTCCTTTGCCTGTAGAAACATATCTTGAAATAAGTTGCTGTGGCCGATGTTGAAGAGATTACTGGTAATGTTCTGCTCTAGGATTTTGATAGATTCCTGCCTCACATTGAGGTCTTTTATCCATTTCGAGTTTATCTTTGTGTATGGTGTAAGAGAATGGCCTAGTTTCGTTCCTCTACACATAGCTGTCCAATTTTCCCAGCACCATTTATTGAAGAGACTGTCTTTTTTCCATTGTATATTTTTTCCTGCTTTGTCAAAGATTATTTGACCATAGATTTGAGGGTCCATATCTGCACTCTCTACTCTGTTCCACTGGTCTATGTGTCTGTTTTTGTGTCAGTACCATGCTGTCTTGGTGATCACAGCTTTGTAGTAAAGCTTGAAATCAGGCAACATGATGCTCCCAGTTTTGCTTTTCTTTTTCAACATTTCCTTAGCAATTCGGGGTCTCTTCTGGTTTCAAACAAATTTTAGGATTGTTTGTTCCAGCTCTTTGAAAAATGCTGCTAGAATTTTGATCAGAATGGCATTAAAAGTATAGATTGCTCTAGGCAGTATAGACATTTTAACAATGTTTATTCTTCTAATCCATGAGCATGCTCTTCCCTCTTTTTGTGTCTTCTTCAATTTCTTTCATGAGTGTTCTGTAGTTCCTCGAGGACAGATCCTTTACCTCTTAGGTTAGGTTTATTCCCAGGTATTTTATGGTTCTTGGTGCTATAGTAAATGGAATTGATTCTCTAATTTCTCTTTCTATATTTTCGTTGTTAGTGTATAAGAAAGCAACTGATTTCTGTAAATTGATTTTTTATCCTGCCACATCACTGAATTGCTGTATGAGTTCTAGTAGATACAAGGTTGGTTCAACATTCACTAATCAAACAATGTGATAGAACAAATCAACAAGAGAAGAAAGAAGAACCACATGGTCCTCTCAATTGATGCAGAAAAAGCATTTGACAAGATACAGCATCCATTCCTGATTAAAACACTTCAAAGTATAGGGATAGAGAGAACATTTCCTCAACTTCATAAAATCTATCTGTGAAAAACCCACAGCAAATATCATCCTCAATGGGGAAAAGCTGACAGCCTTCCCTTTGAGATCAGGAACATGACAAGGATGTCCACTCTTGCCACTGTTGTTCAACATAGTACTAGAAGTCCTAGCAATAGCAATCAGACAACAAAAAGAAATAAAAGGTATTCAAACTGGCAAAGAAGAACTTAAGCTCTCTTTGCAGATGACATGATACTTTATATGGAAAACCCAAGAGTAATTCTATTTTTAATTTTTTGAGGAACCTCCATATTGTTTTCCACAGTGGCTGTACTAATTTGCATTTCCACCCATAGTACAAGAGGGTTCTTTTTTCTCCACATCCTGGCCAAAACTTGCTATTTCCTGTGTTTTTTCTTTTAGCCATTCTGATAGGTGTGAAGTAATATTGTGGTTGATTTATATTTCTCTGATGAGTAATGCTGAGCATTTTTACATGTGTCCACTGGCCATCTGTATGGAAAAAAAAATGTCTATGCTGGTCCTATGCTCATTTTTTCATTGGATTATCATTATTATTATTAATAGTGTTGAGTTCTATAAATTCTTCATATATTTTGGATATTGACCCTTTATTGGATAGATTGTTTGCAAATATCTTCTCCCATTAAGCAGGTTATTTTTTCATTTTGTTGATGGTTGCCTTCACTGAGAAGAAGCTTTTTATTTTGATGTAGTTCCAATGGTTTAATTTTGCTTTTGTTTCCCTTGCTGAAGGAGACATATTTAGAAAAGTGTTTCTGTGGTTGATGTCAAATATATTTTTAAACTGATACTTTTAGATGTTATGAATATTTAGTTACAGTGAAAGCAAAAATCAGACAATAATCATTTTATGAGCCAAGTAAAGACCATAGATTTTAAAACTGAGTCACTTCCCTTCATGTAGTTAAAAGTGGCATCAATTTGGGGCACCTAGGTGGCTCAGTTGTTAAGCATCTGCCTTCAACCCAGGTCATGATTCTAGGATCCAGGGATCAAGCCCAGCATCTGGGCTCCCTGCTCAGAAGAAAGCCTGTTCTCTCTCTCCCACTCACCCTGCTTGTATTCACTCTCTTTCTGTCTATCTCTCTCTGTCAAATAAACAAATAAAATCTTTAAAAAAAAGTAGCATCAATATATCATGTAAAGAGCTAGCCATATCGTTTTAATCACTGTAGATTTATAATATATTTTGAAAACAGGACATGTGATGCATCCAGTTTAGTTCTTTCTCAAGATTGTTTTGGCTATTCAAGGTCTTTGTGGTTCTACATGAATTTTAGGATTGTTTTATCCTATTTTGTAAAAAATACCATTGGGATTTTGGTAATGATTACATTGAATCCGCAAATCGCTTTGTGTAGTGTGAATATTTTAGTAATATTAATTCTTCCAATCCATGAATACAGGGTGTTTTACCATTTGTTTCTTCTGTAATTTCTATAATGAATGTTTTATAGTTTTCAGTGTATGGGTCTTTCACTTCCTTGGTTAAATTATTCTTAAGTATTTTGTTCTTATTGATGCTAAATATTCCTTTTTTTTAGGTTTTTTTTTTTTTAAGATTTTATTTATTTATTTAAGAGAGAGAGAGTATAATAGCAGAGTGAGGGGCAGAGGCAGAAGCAGTCTCCCTGCTGAGCAAAGACCTAATCACCTGAACTGAAGGCAGATGCTCAATGGACCTAGCCACCCAGGTACCCTAATGCTAACATATTCTTAATTTTACTCTCAGATACTTTGTTTTTTTGTACATAGAAACACAACTGATTTTGCATAGTGATGGTGTATCCTGTAACTTTGTTAATTTTTCTCTTTAGTTCTAACAATTTTTTTGTGGAGTTTAAAATTCTCTCTATATAAGATCATGTCATCTGCAAAGAGAAATAATTTACTTCCTCCTTTCTGATTTGTATGCCTTTTATTTCCTTTTCTTACCTAAGTACTCTGGCTAGAACTTACAGTACTGTGCTAAATATAAATGGTGATAATGGACATCCTCGTCTTGTTCCTGATTTTAGAGAAAGAACTTTCAGTTTTTTACCATTGAGTGTCATGTTAGCTGTGGACTTTTCATATATATATATTTTTATTATATTAAGGTAAGTTCCTTCTATATCAGTTGTTGAGAATTTTTATCATGAAAAGGTATCAAATTTTATCTTGATTGGGAGGAGGGTTTCACAGCAGTATGTGCATGTCTAAAGTTACCAAATTGTATACATTATGTTTAGTGCTTTGTAGATCAAATATGCCTCAATAAAGATTTTTTTAAGCTAATTAGATTCTACACAATTATTTTTGTCGATCTCTTAAATGTTTTAGATGACTAGTCATTATAAACACTCTGAGGACAGGCCCTATGGCTGTATTTGCGCACTAGTGAATCTTTGGTGCCTAGAACCATACCTACCATATAGCACCTTCTCAAGAAAGATTTTCTGAATGAATTTTGGATGATATATATGAATAAATACTGCATTTATCTTTCTCAAATACCATTTCTCCCATCTCTTTCTATTCTATATCTAATTCATTTTCATCTTTTCAATTCTGCAGTTAGCCTATTTACTTAGATATGTATTAATCTGAAAGAATGGCATACACAACTTTTTATTCTATCATTACTGAAAAAAAAAGTAAATTCATAAAAATCTTTTTCAATTATCTTTATTTCCCTTACCAGCTTTATTGATCCTAAAATTACCTTAACTGTGTAAGTTTTCTTTAGCTATTGCATTTCCTCTTGGTTACCCAGATTCATTTATATTTTAAGGAGGGCTCCATATACATTTCATCTTGTTGGGTTCCTAGAAAATATTATTTTCCTCCTACCTTCCACATCACTTTTAATACATTGATACAGTAAGTTATACTGAAATGTCAAAATGTAACCAGTTTTATGATTTATTACTAGTATCTTGTATAACATTGAGGAAAAAAATGTCCCTTTATTCCATCAAGATCCCCAACTCTAAATATCCATCAAATATTAATATCTGGGTTTGGAAGTCTTTGATGAAGCTTGAGCATAAAAGGATATTAAATGATCTGATTCATTAATGTTGTTTAAAAGTATATGATTCTTTCTGCAGCAGCTTCAGTAAAATTAGTAACTTGCTACCTGGAAAATACAAACTTAGTCCATACAGAGTGTGTCGAACCAAATTTTATATTATATTCAACTTTACACAATGCCTAAAAGTTCAATGTAGAAACATGTTTAAAACCTTGCCCTGATCTTTTTCAGTAAAAATGCATTTGTATGCAAATTATACTGTACAGTGTACACCTGAAAGTGTATTACTTTGCATTTTTCCTAAGCCCCAGCAAAATAGTTAAAGGACGTCTGAAGGATGTTTGATTTGAAAATGCTTTTGAATAAGAATGTAAAATAAATTTAAAAACAATTTCTTTATGCCTGCCACAAAATTGGTATGTGGTATAAAACTGGCTCAATATTCTAAAGGCATTGTTTTCACTGACCTTATTAGTGTATATGATGGTCCATGGCGTAATTGGTTCTACATGCACAAAGCAATGTGGAATGTTGTGTATTGTTACCAACATTTTGCATGAAGTAGCATTTTCTTACCAGGTCAGCAACGGAAAGATCAGAGGTGAGAGTGAACAGAGAAGATTTCAAGAATCACTCACTTGAGAAACTGAAATACATGACATAAATCTGTTCTCTGCCATCGATAAGGGACATTATTTGGGATAAGCTTTTAATTGTCTCTAGAACTTGATTTCCTTACTCATAGAGTCTCAGAAATATTTTAAAGTAATAAAGGTATGTTAGATAGTATAATCTAACCTTTTAAGGCCATCTCTCCAATCAAATATGCATTTAAATTAAATTCAGGGGCAAGTCCTCTTTCTCTAGACTAAATCTGATAAAGGTGTGTCTAAATTTATTTGCATTAGTCATTCTAATCTCTAGGGATTAGAGGAAGAGAGAATTGCTGAAATATCTCACATTCTCCTTGTTTTCTTGAATAAACTGTAGCAGACCAGGAAAACAGTTAAGGCCAAACCACATGTATAGCATCTACTAATCTATATCTGGATTATGTTAGTACTGATATTGTGTTTAAAAATCAATATTTAACATATATTCCAGTAAAATTTTCTTATGTGGATTTTAAATGATCTTTACACAACTGAACAAAGAAATGTGTAGTCATGGATACCGCTCTATATTGATTTCGACATCTGCCATCTGTCAAATTGTATTTATGATAAAAACAAATGAATAAAAAAAGAAAAGAAAAATTTTATTAATATATTATTCTCTTAACTGTGAACTGAAGAAAATAGGCATTTTTAATGATAGACTTTACTGGAGATACTCACTGAAAACATAAAACAATCAAGTATATCTGTTGCCTTTCAGTATGTATGGGTTTTTGTGATATTTAGAAAAATCTCACATGAAGTTAATGGTGATTTTTGTATTTAACAAAATACTTTAAGCCATAAAATGAAAATTTCATTAATAGCCTGAAAGACATCATTTTAAGTAGTGGCCATAATTTTTCATCTCCAGCCCATTATGCACTCATAATATGTTTTGCAAAGCCAACTCCAGTGCATTGTGGTGAGCAAAACACCAGGAAAATATATATAAAGAAAGAATGGCCACAATATACAATAGTTTGGGTTTTGTTTTGTTTTTAAGATTTATTTATTTATTTGAGGGAGAGAGACAGCAGGGTATGAGCAGGGGGTGGGGGGTGGAAGGAGAGGGAGACATAAGCACACATATGATGAGCACACAGAGCCTGACACAGGGCTCCATCTCAGGACCCTGAGATCACAACCTCAGCAAAAAACAAGGTATGCTCAACAGGCCCCAGGCTTTTGTTTTTTTTGTTTGTTTGTTTGTTTTGTTTTGTTTTTTTAATTGAAAGTACATATTTCATCTCCAATTCATGCTTGATTTGTATTACGTACTGCTTTAAAGTTTCTTCCTCAGAATTATGTTGTGAAGGCAGTCCATATAATAACTGCCTGGGATTGTATATCACATTTTCTGGATACAATAAGTAGCATCATTACAGTCAAGTTAGAAATTGATTTGGGGTGTTTCCCAGTAAACTATATGTAAGGTTTTACAGGTGAGATACACATGACACCAGGCGAAATAGGTGCAAGGCGAGGTTTATTAAAGGCGCCCTCGGGCAAGGTTCCCCAACTCAGGAGAGGAGAGTCAGGGAAGTCGCGCCCAGGAAGGAGTTGGGTGAGCTTTTATTGGGCCAAGGCAGGGCAGGGGCTCATAACCATATTTGGTAAGGTTAGAGGTTGGGGGTTGGAAAGTTCCAACGTGGCTGGTTTCTGTTTCTCGCATAGGTTTTGGTTTACTCAAGGTGATGTGTCCTTGACAGATGTCTTTCTGGTGGAGAAGTCCTGGGTAGGGGGAAGATGGTGGTCTAGCAGCCATTTTATTGTTCCTCCTGCATTCCCAGGGCCGCCCACCTAACATTCCGACCTTTTTGGTGTAATAGGGGCAGCGACTCAGATCTGGCTACTTCCTGCTGGCGAGGTTCACCATCATAGGGTTCCTCGGATGTGGGCAGGCTGGAGTAGGGATGCAGGAGGGCTGGTTAACAGTGACTCTGGAAACCTCACATATGCAAGCCTGGGCCACTGAGGTAATCTGCCACTGTAGGGATGCCAAGGACTCGGCTGAGGCCTTGATGGTTGTCCGGAGCTGTTCGGATAAATCTTGGGTAGCATCTATGGAGTGGGCTAGGGCCCCAGTGCCCAGTCTGGTGGCCATTAAGGGAGATGCTAAGGAGACCCCTATGACCAGGGGAAGAAATATAGCCCTTTTCTGTCGGGGGAGGGGGTAGTAAGGATTTCTGCTAGGGCTGGCACTCTCCCGGTTGGCAATCTGTGGTGACCAGCTGACTAGACCATGTGGTATCCCCATGGGTCCAAGTTTCCACTAGGAAGAAGTACCACTTGAACCCAGGGTCACCAGAGGGGCAGCTATGCAGGGAGTAGAAGGAGGAGGGTGAGGAGAAGTGGTGCAGGAAATCCGCAACTGCATGGGCCCCAGGGTCTGGGAAATCCAGCAGTCTTGTGGTGGAGCTCGCTTTAGGCTGGAGATATGTACCCACGGGTGGTGCCCCAGAAGTTTTGCTGTGGTGGGAGTAGTAAGAATAACAGTATGGGGGCTGGTCCACCTGGGCGGTAAGGACATTGGGTGAAATTCTTGTAGGAGAACCTGGTCCCTGGGATTTAGGGCCTGGGGGAAGTCTCCACCAGGGCTGTTGCAGGTGGGGATTGTCGCATCTGCATGAGCCCGTAAAAGGGCTCTTAGGAGAGTCAGATAAGGCAGATAAGATAGGAGGGATGGAGGAGAAGCAAGGGGGTTGTGATTGAGCAGGAAGGGCCTGCTGTACAAGAGTTCAAAGGGGCTGAGTCCTGACGGTACGTGAGGAGAGGCCCTGAGTCGGGTGAGTGTTAGTGGGAGAAGGGTTGGCCAAGAGAGGCGAGTTTCGAGAGTGAGTTTAGTGAGTTGCTCCTTGAGGAGGCCGTTGGCCCTCTTGACCTTACCTGAGGACTGGTGATGATAGGGGATATAAAGTTTCCAGGTAATGTTGAGGCTCTCAGAGACTTGTTGCATGATGCTGGAGATGAAGGCCAGTCTGTTGTCTGATTGTAGGGTTCAAGGGAGTCCAAATCTCAGGATGATGTGCTCAATGAGAATTGTGGTGACTACGTCTGCTGTTTCCCTAGTGGTGGGGAATGCCTTGATCCATCCTGTGAAGGTGTCCATGAGAGTTAGTAGGTATCTGAAGGTTTTGTGTCGAGGCATGTGAGTGAAGTCAAGTTGCCAGTCCTCTCCTGGCTGATGCCTGCAGAGCTGATGGGTGGGTCCCGGTCTGCGGAGGCCACTCTGGGCATTGACCGCAGAACAGGTTCTGTAGGCCTGATGTACATCCTTAATGGTCTTTTGGAAGAGGGGGTGGTGAAAGAGAGGTTGGAGAAATTGGTATAGGGCTTTTGGACCGATGTGGAGAGACTGGTGGATGTCAGTAATAATGGTGTGGATTAGGCCATTCAGGAGGGCAATCTTGTCCTGGACATAATATCATCCCTTGTCACCTAACCTGCCACCTAATGTCTCAAGGGCCCAAATCTCCTCATCAATGTACGAGGGACTGTGAGGAGTGTTGAGGAATAGGAGGCGGGCTGGTGAGGAGTTTAAGGCCTTTTGTTGGGCAATAGAGTCGGACCAAGTGATAGGCTTCTGAGGGTTTTTTAACAGGAAGGATAGCGTGTTGCATGGAGAGTTAATAGGGATAAGGAGACCCTGCTGCTGAAGGCAGTTGATGATAGGCTTAAGTTCTCAGGTGAGTCATTGAGATAAGGAACTGTGGGCAGGATGGAAATGTAGAATCATCCTTGAGTTGTATCTTGACTGGGGTGTGGTGGCTTGCTACCACAGGTCTGGAAATATCTCATACCTGCGGGTTTACCGAGGGGAGGCAGTCTGGGATAGAGGGTGATTCACTGGGGAGTAGAGGGAGGATGAGGTGAGCAGAAGTTGAGGGAGAGGGAGAGAGACGTATGGTGGCTTGAAGTTTATGGAGGATGTCCCTGCCTAATAGAGGGTTGGGGCAGGAAAGAATGATAAGGAAGGAGTGTGAGAAGGGGAACCCATCCAGGCTGCATTACAAGGTGGAGTGGAGTGGAGTGGAGAAGTACCGTCAATTCCCATGACTGTGACTGGGGAGGGATGAGTAGGACCCAAGTAGGAAGGCAGGATGGAATAGGTAGCCCCTGTGTCCAACAGAAAGGAGATAGAATTACCCACTACCTGGAGTGTGACCCTGGGCTTGGCATGGGTGAGAGGGGTGTCCGAGTTTGGGCTCCGTCAATCATCCTCCAATCCAAGAAGTTGGAAAGTGGGAATTACCGTCTCAGGATCACCCCCACATGGAGACGCCAGGGATCCCCCAGTGCTGGGGCAGTCTGATTTCCAGTGGCCCATCATGCAACATTGAGGGCATGGCCTAGGAGGCACTTTGGCATTGGGGCATTGATGAGCCTAGTGTCCTTCAGCTCCGCATTTGAAGCAGGTCCCCAGAGGGATATAGTTTCCCCTCTGTTGTCCCCCAGAACCTGCCAGCCTCAGGGCTGCTACCAGGGCTTGGGTCTGCAGTTGGACCTTCTGTCGGAGTTTGACTTGGTGCTTAAGTTCCGCTGCCTCCTCTCGGGAGTTAAAGAATTTAAATGCCATTTTCACCAGATCAAAAATAGGAGTTTGAGGGCCCTCCTCCGCTTTCTTTAATTTTTTCCTGATGTTGGTGCTGACTGAGAAATAAAGTGGGTAGCTAAAACAGTCGCCCCTGCCGGGGAAGCTGGGTCTAGGCGAGTGTGTTGAGTCAGCGCCTCAGTAAGTCTGTTTAGAAATATGGCTGGGTTTTCACTGGGTTCCTGAATGATTTCCCTAATTTTATCATAATTGACCGCCTTGTTGGAGGCTGCCCGAGAGCCAGCAAGGAGTCACTGGACCATGCAGTTGCAGCACCGGCGGCCATCTTGGCCATTCTGATAGTCCCATCCGGGTTCTACAGCTGGGACCACCTGAGCTCCAATGGGCATGTGGCATCAGTGAGATGGACCTGGTCAACATGTTCTCAGGCAGCAGTCTGAATGTGCTCCCTCTCCTCTGTGGTGAGGGTGGTCCTTTGGACCACATATAGGTTGTGCCAGGTGAGGTCATAGGCCTGGGCCAGATACTGGAATTCCTTAATATAGTTATTGGGGTTGGCCTAAAAGGAGATGTGAGGGGAGATCGGTGAGGGCAATACCAGTATGAGAAGGGGTAAGTTTTTTCAGGAGTTGGGATAGGAGTGGGGAGGAGGAGGGGTAGACAAGGGTGCCAGTTCAGAAAGCCTGAACATAAGGGACCTTGGCCCATCTGCCTTGGTGTCTGTGAGAATTTGTGAGAATTTGGTAATTAAAAGTGCCTTCTGGAGGCCATTGGGATTGTGTGATTGGTATTGTGGTGATGCGATGGTACAGTAATGTATGAGGTGTCGCTTTCGTAGGTCCTGGTCCAGGGTCTTAAGTTTAGCCAATAGACACCCTAGGGGTGTTTTGGGGTCGAATTTGGATTGGGAGGTCCCCATGATTCCCTGTCGGGCAATCCGAGGGTTGGAGGAAGGCGTCCCCTCATCCAGCACTGGGTAGTGGAGAGACTGTGTCGACTGCCGCGAAATTAGGATGTCTCCCAATTCCTGGAGTCGCGGAGGTCACCTGATGACCAGCGGGGTCTGCCCTGACATGGCCGTGATTAGGACAGGGCTTTCCGGAGAGACGCAGAATCGGGGGAAACTCACCACAGCTTCGGAAGTGGCATTCAGAGAGGCAGGTCCAGGTCCCAGTAGGGAGAGGAGAGAGCCTCTTCATCAGGGTGGGGCTCGATCTCCTCCCGGGTTTCAGCACCAAAAGTAAGTTTTTACAGGCAAGATACACACGACACCAGGCGAAATAGGTGCAAGGCGAGGTTTATTAAAGGTGCCCTCGGGCAAGGTTCCCCAACTCAGGAGAGGAGAGTCAGGGAAGTCGCGCCTAGGAAAGAGTTGAGTGAGCTTTTATTGGGCCAAGGCAGGGCAGGGGCTCATAACCATATTTGGTAAGGTTAGAGGTTGGGGGTTGGAAAGTCCCAAAGTGGCTGGTTTCTGTTTCTCGCATAGGTTTTGGTTTACTCAAGGTGATATGTCCTTGACAGATGTCCTTCTGGTGGGGAAGTCCTGGGTAGGGGGCAGATGGCGGTCTGGCGGCCATTTTATTGTTCCTCCTGCATTCCCAGTGCCACTGACCTAACACTATATAGTCCTTAATTCAAGGACTCAAAATTCTTAAACTTAATATGAATATGATTCCTTTAAGAATAGTTGGTGTTATACTAGTGGCAAGAGAGGAAAAAAATCCAATTTCCTTTTCAAGCTTAATTTAAGTGGAAAAAAGAAGTGAGGTAGAAAATTTTTTTACTTAAAGAATATAAATTTGATCTCCACTGATGGTGGTATCTGCCATTATTATTATTTAAAATGTATGAAGTACAATAGATAATGTGCAGCCAATATATGTAATTTGTTTTTAGAGCATCCATCAAAGAAAAATATAAAATAAGAAATGTAAAACATTACACAACATCCACACACATACACATCTCATTTGATTCTAATACCCACCCCACCCCCTGACCCCTTTTTCCCTTTGCATATTCTGTGGTAATAGTTAATTTATTTGCCTTTCCAATTAAAATGGATGGATTTTTTTGCATTCAACTTGGTATTCCTAGCTCTTGGGTCCATACTTCAAATAAACTGGATGTCTGATAAGATTTTCTCCTACTGAATAAATGAGTGGCAGTAGGAAGGGGAAAAGAAGATGGAGAAGAAAATATAAAATATGTAAACCATTGTAGAAGCCTCTCCCCAGGGAGATATACAACCAATCTAACGTTCTTTGTAAATTTAACATTTCCACACATAATATCTGTCAAATAGTGTAAAAATAAAGAAACAAAAAAGGGCTGCAATGACAAGAGAAGTTTGAGTCTAGTGGGTCTGAAAAAAAAATAGTTTATTCAGTTTATTTATATTTATTTAACAAAGCTTTGTTATTGGCTTTTTTAAAAATGAATACTTAATATTTTTCAAATATCTTCTTTTCCAAGCTATTCTACTTTCTAGCTGCAGAAACCTCAAGCAAATGACATAATCTCTATTACTCAGAGTCCTTACAGGCAGAGTCTCCAAAGATAAAATATCAGTTTTCCCTATTTAAAAAAGTCATAAAAAACAAATGAGTTAGTATGAAATATGGTGATGGTCATAGTCTATTAAAGATCTTCGACATGTTATTGCCTATCCATCTGACAACTTATATTCTTAAGGTTTCACTCATGTATCTAATCTCAGATAATATACTTTTGATGGTGAGATAGTATTTGACAAAGCTTATTAAGCAATTTCTTCACTAAATAATTTCATTTTAAATTCACAAAACAGGTTAATTTAGTGATTTATTATGGTGTTACATCTACTACAAGTGTTTCATAAGATGTAGTTACAGAACAGAGAGCAAACATTTGGCTTGCTCATAAAACCACACCTGAGAGGATTTGAAAAACTCCTCTGATATCAGATGAAATAATTTCAAATCACAGAATATTTTATTCAATTCAACAGAGAAATCAAAGACTCCAAAAGAGATGGCAAGAGACTAAATGAGGTGAAAATGGAGTTATGAAAGGCAAGCTAATAGTTCATTTATCAAAAGCACCTTGTGCAATCGATGCGGCATATGTGTGTGCACGCGCGCGCTCACACACACGCACACAGGCCAGTATACGAACACGTGCGTACAAACATGAACTGCACCATTTGGTAAACGGGCTTTGCAAAGATTCTATTTTTACTTTGAGTAACTCATTGCATGTGTACACATACATATAGACGAGGGGGAGAACGTGCATGTGTTTTATCATACTGTCGGCATCAGGCTGCTTTTACTTAATAATTTTCTTACAAGTAACACGAAAACACAATAAAACGTTGCCAAGTCATACTCTATGAACCACCTGTAAAGAGAAGAGAGGAACTCGGCCCAGCCTCTAGAGTCTGCAGCCTCTTAAAATAAGTTGTGAATTGCTCTTTTTAATCAGGACACCAGGGAAGAGAATGATTTCTTTTGAGTGCAGGCACTTCAGAATTCCTGGTGTCAAGTAGAAGCCCACAGGCTTCAGGAGCCAGGTTCTTCCCCCTTGAAGAAGTCTCCGTGCATGCACATTAGATGCTTACATGCTCTTGAAGGCAGCCTATTATGAGGACCACAAAGAAGAGATCAGTGAAAAGAATTTCTTACAGAAATAGGCATTACCCCAGGAGCCAGTTTTAGGCTGGGAGTAATAGAAAGATAAAATAGAAAGCTTGTGACCTTCATTCTTCATCTCCCTACAACTTGATGGCTTATTCTTGATATAAATCCTTCTGGCTAAAATATAGACTTGAAAAAACATTAAAAACACCAGACTTTGGTGAGGTGTGGGGAGGTGGAGGGGGCTCCTGTGGAGCAAAACTCTGATTACACAGTGGGTGTCAGCTCTTGCTTCAGAACAAAATTTATTTTGTATGATTTGCTCTGGGAGTCTTCTCTCTATATCAATTCTCACTATGAGCTCATCAATTAATTCAAAACATTTTGGAATAGAGAAGGAAAGTACATTTAAATTGGATCCAGAAAGTTTGCTAATTATTTCTGTCTGTATGTTTTCACCCCCATGCATTTTTGTCTAGCTTTGATAGGAAAATTCTGAAGTCACTAACTAAACACACCCAACAAAATCAACATTCTAATCTCAGGAACAGCCCAGTTATTACATAAAAATAATTTATGCAATTCCTACTTCTTTATTCATTACCTTACTTGTCTTTGCATTTAACTATTTATTTAGCTATTGATTACCCTGTTATATGCATGCTACTTAATTCATTTTCATGCCAACCTATGCTTCAGACATTGTTCCATGTACTTCTAAAAAGGAATAATCTAGTACCCATTTTGCTAATTTTCCTATGCCCCTTGTGAGAAGGGCAATCCTAGGATATCATGAGAGATGATATTGTCCCATCACCTCTCTAATGACTGATGAAATTATAGGCCCAAGAAAGAAGAAACCTGATCTACTCAGGCTACACAAGGGAGAGGTAGATGACTTGGGCATCTCAGTTTCTTTCCTGTAGGGAAGGTAACCTGCTGCTTGGAAAAGATGTCCTCCATGGAGGCCACCAAGGAGATTATGCATGCTGATGCTTGGGTGACCAGCAGGGAAGGATCTAGAGTTTGGAGAGAATCTATAAAATGGGGAAACCAAAAGAACCATGAAAGCTAAAAGGTGAGAAGCAGCTGGGTATAATACTAAGAGCAAAAGACATTAGAATGAGTACCTTGAGTAAGTAAGTCACTTTTGATCTCTGATTACCAAGCACTTTCTAGAGTTTGAATAAGCCAGTTAACAGATGACACCCAAGACTTACTGACTTTGTCAAGTGGCTTTTTTTTTTCCCTTTTTTAATACAATGGAATCCACTTAAACATAAAAAGGTTAGGTGGTCCCTGAGATTATAGAATCAACTGTAGAACTGAAATGCAAACAATTTTGCAGAATTATGATGATGATCTCTACTCTGTCTAAGCCTTAGGATTGTTTGCAAACCGAAATAAAGTAATTATATGGGAAATATCATTAAAAACCAGTTCTAATCCCATTTTGCCTGAGACAGAGAGGTTTCCTGAACACTGTGCTGAAAACCATAGGTCCCTGGCAAATTGGAGCTAGATGTTGACAACCCCTCTATGTACATTTAGGGTCTTATTATAGTTCATAGAAGTTTTGTAGACAGAGGTCAAGGATATTTTGAGCTGAAAAAAAAAAATGGAGTTTCTTGAGCAAACTGAAGAGTATTTGAGATTCAAATCAGAGAACTTTGTGTCCTCAGGGCCAAAAACTAAGAGTAGTATCTTAGATACTACTTAGATACTTAGTAATATCTTGGTAAAGAATACCAAAAGAGAGGATAGAGCGATAGATTCAAGGATATATGGAGTAAAAGAGTCTAGCTGATCTATGACAGAAAAAGGGAAGTCCCAGCAAAAAATGCACTAAGCCAAGCCAGGATGAGTTTATCTTAAACTGGGCGTATCTACTTTATTTTTGCATTTTAATTTAATTCTGTTATTGTTTGGATTTGCCTTTAGACATTTCTACAGTAGCAAAAAGAATGAAGAGAAGATATAGTAAAAGAAACTCAAAAGCAACACATTCATATCTTTCTGGGCCATAATTTTCAGAGAAGTAAAACTAAAAATCCAAGTGTGGCAAAACAGGTCATGTTTGGTTTGGATATGCATTTAATCCCATGACCATTAGGTATTCTATTATTATTGTTTATATCAGGGTAAATCGATTTCCAGTATGGCTCAAGAGATGTGAATTTTAGTCCCAAGTCCACTACCAACAATGAGAATGACACTGAGTTCGTCAATTTTCCTCTGGGAGTTTCAGTTGCTTCCTGTATAAAGTAGATCCCTTGGACTACTCTAAATTCTTTTCCATTTCAAAAACTGTAATTTTCGAAGCACAAAATTTGGCTCCTGCTTTACCTTTGTATCTCACACCAAAAAAGATGACATCCTTGGCCACCCAGTGAGATTGGTGAGATGAGGGACAGCGGTGGCTGATATTCCTACACAGACTGTGAGATCTAATTGGACAGATCCTGTTTTGAATCCCACCTTTGAAATTTACTGGTCAGAAAACCTCATGTGGTATAAACTTTAAACTCCAAGATTGTTCACTTGAACTTGATGTTAATCCTAACCGAGCCACCTTGTAATTATGAGGATGGAATGGGACAGTGTGACAGTGAATGGACCTAACGGTGGTCTGCAATTATTTTCTTGTTTGCTTTCCTTTCAGGCTGGGCTGACATAATAAGTAGCTTATACATAAAAGAATAAAACATAAGATGACTTGAAAAGTCGTAAATTTCTGCTCTCCAATCATAATGAATATTTAGCCCCAACCAGCACACACAGGTCACCTGTTTGTGACGATCCTGATCTGTCTTTCTAAACCATAGTCTACTGTCTTCGTAACAACACTTAAAAATAAAGTGAAATAAGGAATACCAATATGGAATCTGTAGCACTGCTAAATTTCCCTTTTGAATTTCTATAAATACTTACTCCTAACGATTCCCTTGCAATTTCAGTAATTAGTATAAATGATTTAAATTAAAGCGTTTTGGCTCCATGACAATAGCTACAGCTACTATGGTTATTTATTGTATGAATTGCTGCAAACCACTTCTCCTCTTTTCTCTCCACAGTGATGTTAATTTGTTCTGGTAGCAGCAGAAGAAAGCAGTTGTCCTATCATATCAGCTATTCTGTTGGCAAAGAATCACTTTAATTACTCATTGAATTTGTATGGAATGCATTAAAAGATTCTGTTATTGAGTGGCCCTGTTTATTCGTTCCCTGTATTTATGCATCCATTAATCCACATAGGTATCTCCAATATAACTATATAATGCATGTACATCGCACACACATGCATATGCATATTTTCACACATACATAATGCTTGGAAATAAATCACTATGTCTATAGGTGTTGATTTCATTCAAAGCACACTGGCTTTGTAAGCACCTAGTATGCCCTAATTTGAGGGATCATTCTCAAAAGGGGCTAAACAAATTCCAATTTGCAATATCAAGTAGGCTCATAAGGAGAGGGTTATCATTTTTTTTAATGAATGGTATTCTGACCCCTTCATTCAAGGTCAAACTGTGAAAATGTTAAAGTGGCTCGTGAGGCATGAATATTCATTTGACGCAGAGATATACACAGACACCAACCGTTGTTTCCGTATAAGTTACTAGTGTGGCAGAGATTTCTCATTAAAAGAGAATTTTTGTTTTTGAAATCTGTTACTAGCTTATCAAAGCACCTGTCTGCTTTTACAACACATATGGCATTCGATCCAGAATGCCGCATGAGTATCCACTTTCCGGATCGGCTTTGGCACTCTGAAATACATACCCAGGATCTGTCCCTCTTGAAATTAGATTACTGACTTGCACGCAGTCTGTTTTATCTGTGTCCAAAAGGCCCTCATGCAGAGTGGAGGATCCATTTGCTGGAAATGAACAATAGTTCCATTTCCTCTTCACAGAGTGATTCTTCCTACGCCACTACCCGGTTCCAGCCTCTGTCATCTCTCACATGAACTGCTGTGAGAGTATTCTGATTGGCCTGCCAGATTCTGGTCTTGCCCCTTTCAAATATGTTGTCCACATTGCAGTCAAATCTGATCATGTCTCTCTCTTTCCTAAAAGCATTCAAAGCCCTCGGGACGAAGTTCACAATTATTTCTATGACAGAGGGGTCCTTAATGTTCTCTTGTTGCTTCTCTGCCTTGTGATCTCTGCTCCAGCACTATTAAGACACTTGCAAGTGCTCAGAAGTTGATATGTGTATTCTTGCCTCTAGGTCTCTGCACATTCTATGCCCTCAGCCCAAACTCTTAGCTCTCCTCCTCCAACTTCCCCATCAATCTCTAGAGTTTCACAAGATGAACTCTTAGCTTCTCTCCTTTACATGTCAAAATAGCTAAGAATCCCTTCAAGAATCCTTTCTTGACACCTCCCCAACCTTTTCTCCAGAGCTTATGATTTGTCCCCACACTATATTATAGATCAATAACTTACTTATATGTGGAACTTGCCACGCTGTACCATAACTGCTTCTTTACTTTTTGTCTCTCCCATAAGATTTTCTTATAAACTCCTGAGTGTAAAGATCATATACTATCAGTTGTTATATCTCTAGCCAGATACTCAGCACTTACTAGATGTTTAATAAATATCGATAATGAATGAATAAAAATAATTAGGTTTAGTTAATGACAGAAGTCATGTGCTTAGGAGATGTTTTTATTAAATTTCAAACAAGTATCTTATTCCAAGGTTAGGAAATATGCATTACTCATTAAATGAGTAATAAAAAAAATGTCAAAATCTATGAATCATAAAAATCTGCATCCTCTTTGTAAATATTTTCAATTCATTTTTGTTTGAAACTTTTGTTGCTCAATTTCAAAAACAGAAAAAAAAAAAACAACCATAATTTAAAAACACTCTTTTTGGGCCGGAACGTGAGTGGGTTAGCCTGTTAAGTGGCTGCCTTCCACTCAGGTCATGATCTTAGAGTCCTACTAGCATGGAGCCCCCCTTTGCACTATCTGTTCAGCAGGAAGTCTGCTTCTTCCCCGGCCCCTCTGCCCACACTTGTGCTCTCACTCTCTCTCTCTGTGTCTCTCAAATAAACAAACAAAATGTCTTAAAAAATATAAAACAAAAACACTCTTTTCTTCATTCTATTTCAAGGAAAGCAAAAATGGAGAAATTAGCTTTGCTGATCACTACCCTATTATCTGCCTACCCTATTTCAGCCACTTCACTTACTATTCCTGTTACCTACTGCTGTACAACAAAATTATCCCAAATTTAATGACATAAAAGCAATAACTACTATCATCTTTCATGGTTCTGGGAATTGACATGGCTCGGTTAGTTGATTGTTATTCAAACCTCCTTTTGTGTGGTTTTAGTCTGATGGTGACCTTGAGTTGTTTTGATGGCTTCCTTATTCGTATGCCTCATGATGGATGTTGACTGTCAGCTGGGACTTCAGTGGTAGCTGTTGGCCAAAATACCTACATGTGGCCTCTCCTTGTGGACTAGGCTTCCTCACAGCATGGAATCTAGGTTCCGGGTATAGCCAGGAGTCCCACAGAAGCCTCCAGGCCTTTTCTAAACTAGTCTTTGAATCATGCCATCTTGTTTCCTCGGCATTTTGTTCTTGAGAAAGAAGTTTGTGAGGCTAGCCCATATTTGAAAGAGAAAAGAACTGAACTCTACCTCTTGATGGGAGGAGTGTCCAAAAAACTTGTGGGTATATTTTAAAGCCACCAAATTTACCTAACCCCTAGTCTCCAAATATTCTTCTTTCTCAACTGACATGTTCTTTCATTTATCATCTCATTCCAGATTAGCTTCCTCAGCATTTGGCCGTCTATTTTCAATATGCCTCTGTGCACATGTATTGGTTTATTTCTGTGTGGTGAGCCTCGGCCTGTTGGACAGTGTGCATGCATTCGCATTTAGAATCATACGTCCATGTGGATGTAACTGAGCCTGTGCTAAATGTGGAGGACGGATGCTTGTGTCATCCCATGTGTGGAAGCATGCAGATATTTCATTACAAACTCTTAATTGTCACAATGAACCACCCCTCTTTGCCCTTTCAGAGCTATTGATGTGCATGGGAAATGCTTTACAATGTTTCTTTCTAGTTTGAGAATAATAATGTTTCTTAGGTTGCAGGTTACTTTTTTTGAATCACAGTGGTAGATTTTCTTTTAAAGTACTCTGAGTGATAAACAAGTTTTGAAAATAGTGGTGATGGTTGTACAACATTATCAATGTAATCAATGCCAATGAATTGTACATTTAAAATGGCTTTAAGTGGCTATATATATATATATATATATATATAAAATGTATATATATGAGAGAAAGAACCATAATTTTAAATATCAGTCATGTCATATACCAAAATCATTCAATTATATAGTTTTAAGGGGTGAATTATATGCTATGTGAATTATATCTCAAAAAAGGTAGTAAAAGTTGTTCAAGGGAAAAATGACATGCATATTGTCTTCTACTTCCTGTAATTCTAGAGAAAATATTTGGAGTCATATTATATTCAACATTAAAAGAAACAAAACTATATATTGTGTCTATAAACAGTGACACAGAGCTCACTGGTAAAATAATGTGTACTTTATCAACCTATTACTTGTATACTTCACACCAGGTTTTAGTCTCCAGAGATTTCTCTCAGGTCTTTTGTGCTTTTGTTTGATTTATGGACAATTATCAGAGGCTTTTTATGTATAAAAGCTAGTGGAACTATATCTATGCTCATACTTAGTGAGCATCATGTATACATACAAAGGACAGACACTAACACTAACCAAACAGACAAAAATATCTAAGTCAAGCAAAAGCAATGAACAGTTGTAGATGATCTTGTGTATAAACCCTTTAATTTTGTATATAATCCCTTTCCTCTGTTTTATTTCTAATGACTCATCATTAAGATTTTTGGCTCACGAGTGAAAATGTGGAGGTAGAATCAGCATATGGAAAAATATATGTGGAACAAAAAGTAAAAATATAAAAACATGTGGGCATGGAATTTTGTGTTATGATTTGTTTTTATTTCAGGCTGGGCCCAAATAATAAAAATAAGTTGTCCAATCCAACCTCCTACCTTCAGCAATGCTCGATAAAAACTTTTCGGCTGCCTGGCATTCTAAATGAACTCTGGTATGAATCACACAGCCCCATTTCTGAATACCCTGTCCTAATTCTACTCCAGCTCATTTTGTCCCATCTCATCTTGTCAGTGTCATTTGTCCTCAATCCTTCTTCGTGTTCAAGTTCAGTGTGTCAGTGAATAGGGAAATTTTAACTGGCTATTAATCTAAATAGGCTTTTTCTGCTCCTGTTCATGTCTGTTGAGAACATATAGAAATGTGTCAGACACCCAGATCCAGATTCTAGATTATACTATTATGAATATCTCGCAGCCTTAATTTGGGTCTCGAGGAAGGAAGCAACTAAATCAATGAAGCATCTTAAAATCAGCTTCTCTGGAGGTTGTAAACCAGCATCAACTACTTAAAAACCAGAAATTTTAAATACAATTGACCAAAAAGTATATGTTATCTAACCAATATTTCCCACGTAACTATTTGGGGGGACATACTGGTTTACACAATATTTAGTCTTGTCTCTTTATTTTATTTTATTTTATTTTATTTTATTTTACTTTAGAGTTTATTTATTTGACAGACAGAGATCACAAGTAGGCAGAGAGGCAGGCAGAGAGCGAGAGGGAAGCAGGCTCCCAGCTGAGCAGAAAGCCCAATGAGAGGCTCGATCCCAGGACCCTGAGATCAGGACCTGAGCTAAAGGCATAGGCTTAACCCACTGAGCCACCAGGCACCCCAGTCTTGTCTCTTTTAACGATGAATTTACTATTACTTCAAGCCCCCCTCTCTAAGATTGGAAATAAAATATAGTTGTCAATGTTCCTTTGGGTAGCTATAACAGAATATCAACGATTGGGTGGTTTATAAACAACAGAAACCTATTTCCCCCAGTTCTGGAGGCACAAGTCCATGATCAAACTGCCAGCAGATTCAGTATCTGGGAAAGGCTAGCTTCCTGCTTCAGAGAAGGCTATCTTCTCCAGAAGAGACGACTGAAGGGATGTCTTCTAAATGGGCATTAATTTCATTGAAGAACCCTCTACCCTAGTGATGAAAGCATCTCCTAAAGACCTCAACTCCAAATGCCATCACATTGGGGATTGAGTTTCAATATATTAATTGGGGGTGGGCACAGATATTCAGTCCATAACAGCTGTTATGTGTGGGTTCCAAGCCCCGAGAAGGCAAGCGCAGAAGTCCACTGTACATTTTCCAAAGTCTCTGTGATTCCACCATTAGTAACCCCATGTCAGGGAACTTCAGATCTAGGATAAATATTGGGTTTGAAGGAAGTAATTTCTCTCCTATCATCAAATTCACAGTTGATAATGATAACTTTCAAATGCATGCATATACTTGATAACAATAGCTTAAATTTGCATTTGTAAACAACACACTCCATCAATCTGCATATTCTGGTTTGTAAGGTAACATTACCTTTAAGAACAACTGTATAGGGTTTGCCTTTCTTGTGTGTAACTAAAAAGCATTTCCTGATGAGTTTCCCCCAAATTGTGGTAATAACATGTTCACTACAAGGAGAAATGAAACTACCAAAAATTCAAAAAATCAAAATGGTCTTGGAAAAATGTGAAGAGAAACATCATGAGGTCACTCATTATAGGCCTCACACTAGGTTTGCAACAGAAAAGAAACAGGAAATGAGAGTTTCAAAATGTCCTCCTATATCCCAGTGTGTCCCAGGGACTGTTTTCTAACACCAAAAACCTGGGAGAGGATTCTCAACCTTATCAGGCCTACCTCCCCTTTTATTACAAATATTTGACATCCTCTCCACTACCTGAAATGAAATTCATAGATAATATAATCTACCAGTACATACAATTTCAAAGAATCAATACAATGTCATGACATGTAAAAGAGAAATAAAGAGAAATGGAATTTACCATAAAGTAATGTATAGTTTACATACAAATGGTTGAGAATGACTGCGTTAGAAGAGACTACAAAATGAAGTGATTCCATGCTCACATCCACTAGAAATACTTGAAAGAGTCATAAAGGCTGACTGATTTAGGTGTATTTTATTGGCTACTGAAACTTCACTACAACAAGAGTGCTGGTAATGCAATTTTCTGTTATATGATAATTGTTTTAAAGTTCTGAACAAATTAAGTGCAGTCTTCCCTAGAGTTACATGATATTTGCATTCCAGGTAATTTAGTATATGTTATGATCACACAAAAACAGTTACTTTGGTTTATGTATATCAAAGAGTTGTAATTTGCTATACGTTTTGATCACACAAAAACACTTACCTTGAATTTATATATATATATATATATCAAAGAGGTGTAACTTGGTGTACATTGTGATCACACAAAAACACTTACTTTGTGTTTACATGTACCGAAGAGTGATGTTCTAGATTCAGAAAGTTAAAGTAGGTGTGGGAACTATAAAAATATCTGATGGAATATTTCAAAATCCTGCAAAAATGAAGAAAACTTTTCTAAGTGTGTGTTTTTTGGGTTTGTTTTTATTTTTGTTTTCTGAACAATGCTGAGTACCTAGCAACCCAGGGTCATTCCTTCTAAATGTCTATATTTCCACCAAACCTGGGATAACTGGAAATGATTTCAGGAATTTTCAAAACATTCTTTGAAAAGAAGTACCACCCACCCTGAGAACCATGTTCTAGATTCTTCAAAATGGGTTATTCTTCCTATGCCTGAAGCTGCCATGCCCTGTACAGCCCTGGTTCCTCAGATGGCAGGGTTCTTTCACTCTGCTGATGGCCAATGTTCTTACTCTCAGGTTTAGATTCTCCACAGCAATGGCCAGATGGACCCCATTAGCTCGTTCATTTGGTGTCTTTTTACATAGCCCACATACTTTAAGAGGGCATCCTACCCCTCTATAGTACTACCTATATATCAACAAGGTTTACACAACAATATTTAGTCTTGTCTCTTTTATTTTAGAGTTTATTTATTTATTTGATAATACAGGAGATCCAGAGTAATTCCCTCCTGATTTTGGAAGTATAATGCTTCCTACAGCTCCTACAGTTCCACCCACAGTCTCCCACACCTTGATCTTGAGGCTCCTTCTCCCATGTATGCATGTACTGGAAGCAATGAACTAGATGCCTTGAAATAGTGTCTCTTCTCTTTCTGAGATCACATTCTTATTAAAAAGTAGACTATATTCTCACTCCAATGTCCTTGCTGTCTCTTAATAGCTTATATTTATTTGTACAAAGGGGAAAAAATCTATGCCTCTCAGGGATTGTCAGGATGAGTCAATGGACCTTCAGTGAACTTTTATTAAACATTGAATTTAATAATTTAATCTAGGACCCTCGTGATAAGTAGTACCCAGAAGTTTCCACTCAGGCACACACCATTCCAAAAATAGTATCCTTAACTTTCTTTCATTTTTCTGAAGTCAGCTCAGGGAGGGAGCATTGTAAGCTCCAAACAAAATGTCAGAATGACTTATCATGTTTGTTCTGTTCCATGCTTTTATTCTCTTTCTTCCCTAAGTAACATCTAAAAATAAGAAGTTTATGTAAACCAGGAAAGTGTCACTCTGCTCTCCGGGCAAGCCTGATCCTACTTTGGCCAACATACCTCTTGGGGAAAAAAAAATCTACTAATGACAGAAGAGGAAAGGAACAATTAACCATCTACAGCTAAACCTCAGGTTATTATGAGGCATAGTCAGGACAATTAACATGATTTATCAAATTAGTTCTAGAATAGGAGTTTGATCATAAAACTTCTGGTATGGGGGGGTGCCTCGGTGGCTCCATCATAAGCATCTACTACAGCTCAGGTCATGATCCTGGGGCCCTGGGAATGAGCTCCATATTGGGCTCCCTGCTCAGCAGGGAGCCTGCTTCTCCCTCTCCCACTCCCCCTGCTTGTGTTCCCTCTCACTGTGTCTCTCTCTGTCAAATAAATTTAAAAAACAAAAAAACTTTTGCTATGTAGTTTAGGTGGTATTATTATCATTATAAATGTAACAAGAAAAAAACTGTACTCTTCAAGCTATTAGTTTTCCTTACATTCTTTTTAGATATTTTCCTGTTTCCCCTGGTGAAAAATTTCTACCCCTCAACCTCCCCACACACATACACACATATATATACCTTTGCAGGTAAAGCTAAATGAAGACAAGTCACAGTGTCCACTCCCTTTGTTCTGTGTCGCGAGTCTGTGAACATTCGTCAGTTTGTAGTTGCTGCCTGCCAGCCTGAGCAAGTGTATTTCTTAATCTATTTCACACGATTACTGCCCAAAGAGAGATCATTCTGTTTTCCCTTAATTTTGCTAAAGAGGTCTGTTCTTTTCAGGGTGGAGCTTAGAAAGAAAAGCAGCAGGAAAGCCAAGTGCACTTCATAAAAACACAGCCCACAGCTCAGAGTTTCACACGTTGGTAGAGCTCCTGCGGCTTGGCCATGCCTGTCATCCAGAGGTATTAAACCTTCTCACCAATATTGTAGGCACAAGTTCACAGCATGTTAAAAAATGAGACATTCTCATTACCTGGCATTCTACTCAACTGAGTTATCAGGGGATACGAAATCAAAGAATTCCAGTTCATATTTTCTTAAAAAGAAAAAGCCAATATATCCAGTATGGAAATCAATCCCTCTTCCTCACTTTTTACGGAAGTACAGATGACTTAATAATAATAATCATAATTATTATTTATAAAGGCTTAGTATATGCCATGTATAATATTTAATTCTTTATCCATATTAGTTTTATTTCTTACCTCAACTCTGCAGGGAAAGTAAAATTAAGTATGGAAAGTATGTTGGGGAGAAAGAATTTTCATAGCCTTTAAATTATATCCTATTTTTAACAAGTTAAAGTTTTAGTACACCTGAATGCTAGAACTTAGCCTAATAACAACCACGATGCTATATTCTAAACTTCATGTATGTGTTTTAGAGCCATATTTCACTTACATCAAATTGCTTTAAATGAATTGATTATAAATCTTGGTATAACATTTCAACATTTAGGTTTAGATGCTTAGATATTACGTAGGGGAAAAAAATCGACTAAATCTATTAACATAATCTCAATGGAAGCCCAAGCAATGCAATAATTTTTGCTTAATTTCTTTTTAAAAAATTCCACTTTACCTTCTAATTTTAAAGAGTAATGTGAAAAAAAAAAAAGAGTAATGTGGTGACTTAGTTTAAAAATTTCACTTACAAATATTTTCTTTTGAAATTAGAATATTTGAAGTGTCCCTGCTATATGCTTTTTTGATATTTTTATCCATTTAACGCTCTAATGATAATAAAACTGCAGCTTATCAAAGAAAAAAATACTTTAAAATTATAGGCATAAAACCAAGGACAGTAATAATACAGAAAATCATGATGGGGGAATTAAGCATAAACGAAGCTGAAACAAAAAAAAATGTACTTTCTAGCCTCTTAAATTTTTTAAGAAACAAAGCCAACAAAGAAAGACAAATGAGACAAACAAACAAACAAACAAACAAAAAAACAGACTATGAAATAGAGACAACAAACTGTGGTTGCTAGAATGGAGTTGGATGGGATGGATCATCAGTAAAGTACGTGAAGGAGATTAAGAATATATTTCCCATGATGAACACTGAGTAATGTATAGAATTGTTGAGTCACTATATTATATACACTTGAAACTAATATAACATTGTATATTAATTATATTTCAATTTTTAAAAAAAGAAGAAAAGTATTTTTAAAAAGCTCATTTATAGGACACATGGGTGGCTCAGTCAGTTAAGCACTGCCTTCGGCTCAGGTCATGATCCCAGGGTCCTGGGATCGAGTCCCTCATGGGGCTCCTTGCTCAGCAGGGAGCCTGCTTCTCTCTCTGCCTCCCACTCCCCCTGATTCTGTTCTCCCTCTCTCTCTCTTTTTCTGACAAAAAGTAAACAAATAAATAAAATCTTTTTTAAAAGAAAGCTCATTCATCATTCAAATAATCAATTGTAAGGTATTTTATGATTTTGATGTGTCAAATTATATCTTCTAGAGTTATTTAAGCTCTCTGTAGAGTATATATGAAAACAATGAATTATTTGCATTAATGAAAATTTTGGAAAACTCTAAGCTAAGTATAAAATCATGGCAGCAATAGTACTTTGAGAATAATTCTTTGGATTGCATTTTCCAGGGAACACTCTGCCTTCAAGGGTGTTTCCTAGACCAACCACAGCTGAGGGGTTTGCCCATTAGTTCTGCTCCAATTCATATAGACACAGATGGAGGGAATGGAGAATAAAAAACTGCTCATCAAAGTCTCCATCTCGGTGCTATCATTTGTTGGGGTAATTTCTGGAATATATTAGCACCTAAGTAATTGATTGTCTGTACATGGCTTCAGTGCTGAAAAACATATTACTAATTTGGAATCTGTTTGTCTTACCCTGGGTCTCCCCACCCATAAGAGCAGAAACTTAAGTCTCATGTGCAGTTAGCTTCATAATGATAACAGGCAGCAGGATGGGATAGTGGAGAGTGAGCAAAAAAAGGAGGCAAAGCCAATGAGAATGCATTACAGTATTGATCACAGTCATAGACACTGGTGCATACTCTTGCCTCAACTTTCTCATGAACCTGAAGAAATGCATCTATGGGCTTCTGTCTCTAATTGATCAAGATGCTTTCTTGGACATCAATATTCTTATACTCCAAGCTGTATATGAATGAATGCCAATAGTTTTCTACAGCAGATCCCACGAGGCGCGAGCCTCCAAGAAGCCCTAGCACAGGAAGCTAGAAGCGTGACTATACAAGCCTACAGCAGGATGCTGTCCACTTGCACAGATTAGAACCTGGTGGAAGACTGTACATAGCTAAACACCACTCCAATGGCCACAGTTGGGGCTGAGAATATTTGAAGGGATATATGAGCAAGTCCACTACAATTTTTAAATAACTCAATTTCTTTCTGACCTTGAACCAACAGCGTACTTAAATCCAAGATATCAATTGCAAAATAGAGGACAATTTGCTGGCATTCATGTCAAGGTAATTACATCATTTATGCATAAAGAAGTGGCAAATAATCAATCCCAAGTAAGTCTAAAGGTGGATTATTAGTATCATATGGCTCATATAATAATATACTTTGACTTGATATGAAAGAAAAGCTGATACAATAAAGCATAAGGGCTGAGACATAGTGTGCTGCCCTGATCAAAGTAATATCCCTTTGGCATACTTCTTATTTTGCAGACACTATTTACCTAATATTCTGTTAAAATAAACAATTAACTTGGGGTGCCTGGGTGGCTCAGTGGGTTAAAGCCTCTGCCTTCGGCTCAGGTCATGATCTCAGAGTCCTGGGATCGAGCCCCGCATCGGGCTCTCTACTCCGTGGGGAGCCTGCTTCCCCCTCTCTGCCTGCCTCTCCACCTCCTTGTGATCTCTCTCTCTGTCAAATGAATAATTAAAATCTTTAAAGATAAATAAATAAATAAATAAACAGTTAACTTGATTCTCATATAACTTGTTTTTTAGTCTCACGTAACTTGTTTTTCTTCTATGCATTTTGAGGGGGTTTCTGTTTAAGAGTAAGAGAACATGAGAGAAAGAAGGAAACTGCGCCTACTTAGAGAGAAGGAGTAGGTGAGAGAGAGAAAAATGGCGAGTTCTTGTTTGGGATTTTTTTTTAAGTATTCAATGTGAAATAGCACTATGAAACCCTTTACAGTCCATTCAGTCTCTTTTGGAAAATAATAGTTGGATTGAAATGAACACTTTAGAAGATATTTCATTTCTTGGCATTTAAAATCAATATTTTTCTCACTGTCATGAATATTTTGTGGAGAAGCTTTGGTGGCTATTTTTGTTCACTGTAATTGTGACTCTACCGTAGGTGAAGATGGAACACCTTTCTCTCATTACTAAGAGCTTAGTAGCCCCGAGCTAAAGGCTGTGATTCTTCATGTCATCACTATGGTAGCAAATAAGAATTCCCATTTAGTTTCTAGTAACCTCATTTGTCAAGAAGACTGTATTTCAAGTGCTCATAGATTTAAGGCAAACAAAAACTAGGCAGCTAAATGCCTCTTTGGTCACAAATTTCATTCATCAATTACAGAAAAGTTAAACTAATGGGATATTAATTTTGCAGACTACTAGCCTATTTCAAATTTTATTTTAAAAAGATGTGTGAAGTTAATTTAATTTTCAAATTGATTCTCCATTAGCAATAGGTTCAGTGTGGTAGTAATGTTAAAGAGCACTCAGGTGAACCACATTCCCAGCGAGGAAGATTTTAAATTCCCTAAACTTAACTGTGAACGTGAAAGTGAAAATATGTTACCAGAATGTTCTGCATGGCAGTTTAAAGAAGACATTTTTTTAACTAAAGACTTCAACACTGTTCTCAAGTGTGTCTTTATGCATTCAATTTTAGTCTGAGTTGATCAAGAATTAAAAAAAAAAAAGCCACGCTTTGAGAAATTTTTTTTCTTTTTTTTTATTATTTTAAATTAGCCATCATCTAGTACATCCTAAGTTTTTGTTGTAGTATTCAATAATTCATTAGTTGCGTGTAACATCCAGTGCTTATCCCAACACAAGCTAAATCTGTCTCAATCTTGAAATGACAAGTCTTTCAAGCCAAATGACTAAACAAACCCCTCTGAGGGGCAGAAGTGCACACTGGGTCCCGTGCCTCAAACAAACTTCAGGCTCCCCACTAACACAGCCATGTGTTACCAACTTGCATAGCTTTATGAACCCTTTCTGAGTTCAGATCATTTTCAGTTATTGCCCATTATCTTGTGTACCACCTAAAAATGCTGGACCTTGGCTTCATAGTTGGTATCTGATGCAGTTAAAAACTCAGTCAAACCATGAACTTGCTAATGATGAAACAAACCAAGTTAATACCTGTTATCAGGACAAGTCTCAACAAATCTCTGTGTCTTCCTTTCAGTCACATTCTAATAGCTGAAACAGTAGATGCTACTCTTTTTTTTTTTTTAAGATTTTATTTATTTATTTGACAGGGAAAGGGAGCACAGCAGGGCGAGCTGCAGGCAGAGAGAGAAGCAGGCTCCCCACTGAGCAGAGAGCCGGATTCAGGGGCTTGAACCCAGGACCCTGAGATCGTGACCTGAGTTGAGGGCAGACACTTAACCAACTGAGCCACTCAGGCACCCCTAGATGCTACTTTATTGAAGATCATAAAAATTTACAAGCACTCATAAATATCATTTCTTTATGCCATTTCAACATACAGAGATTTCATATTTTCTCAGAACCTATCAGACACAGCTTATATTACCTAAATTTTCATCAACATTCAGTTGATTTTCCCAAGTTCCTTATCAATATTTTTTGTTTTTCATCAATTAATAGATCTAAATTATGCTTCAAATGTGTGTATCTGCATGACAATATGCAATAGATGAAACAGTGAAAATATCAACATTTTATAACTTCTCTAGTATGTATTTTATTATCTATTTTTTTTAAAGATTTTATTTATTTATTTATTTGTTAGAGAGAGAGAGAGAGAGAGAGTGCACAGGCAGACAGAGTGGTAGGCAGAGGCAGAGGGAGAAGCAGGCTCCCTGCTGAGCAAGGAGCCTGATGCAGGACTCGATCCCAGGACGCTGGGATCATGACCCGAGCCGAAGGCAGTCACTTAACCAGCTGAGCCACCCGGGTGTCCCTATTGTCTATTTTAAACATTGTGTTTTGTTGTCCATATCTCTGAGGAAATTTGCAAATATATTTTCTTTATTACCATTGTTGAATACATAAAAATTCTACAGCAGTAAAACTTTATGTTATTTTCCAACTATTATTATTACTTTAATGTAGAATTGAAAGACTAGAACCAACAGGAATAGAATTTATTACTCAAAATATTGTGTTTTGCAAAACATCCTTAATCCAGCTACAAATGGGCATCAGCATATCATTTGCTGGGATAGGAAAAATGTCTATGGTCCGCTCTCAAACTTCAGTATATATAAAAATACCTGGACCTTGCTTTTGGGGTGATGCCCAGGGATCACCACTTTTACTAGCCACCTGGAGGTTTAAGCACTTGGAAGAACTATTATTTTGATTATATTTACACTGAACTCTATCTTCTCTGAATAAGTTTTCTTTTGTTGGAGCTTTATTGAGGAATAATTGATAGATATGATTATATATATTTAAAGTGTACATGTGATGATTTGATACGTATATACTTTGTGAAATGATTAACAAAATCAAATTAACACACCCATCACCTCACACAGTTAAGTATTGTGTGTGTGTATGTGTGTGTGTGTGTGTGTGTGCTTGTGTGTGGTTAAGAATGCTTACGATGTACTGTCAGCAAATTTCAAGTATACAGTACCATTTTAACTACAATTATCATGCTGTATACTAGAACCTCAGAACTGATTCATTTTACAACTGAAAGTTGTACCCTTTGAAATACATCTTCCCATTTCCCATTCCCCCAGTCCCTGGTAACTACCATTCTACTCTGTTTCTATAAGATCACCATTTTTTTTTTTTTTTAGATTGTATTTTTACATTTTCCTTATCTAGTCACCCATCAACAGATACTTAGGTTGGTTATGTATCTTGGCTATTGTGAATAATGCTGCCATGAACACAGGAGTGCAGATATCCCTTTGATTCATATGTAATAAAAATGGACCACAGGAGAATAGTGCAATTAGCTTGAATCTGGAATTTCACGTAGTTCCATAAACTAGGATGTCATCCATAGAGTAGTTTTTCTTCTTCTGGGATTAAGGGCAAAATATGCCTATAATTTTAACATTTTGTCTTTAACCAACAATCATTATATTTCAAAACTTAAGTATACTGACAAATCTAATGTGAATTTGGACACATCGATAAAAAATACAGGATCCAGAATAAGAAAGATGATAGTTCCTTTCTTTCTGCAAACACCGGCTTCATCTGATATGCTGTCTTCCACTCTAGACACTGAGCTTTAACAACAGTGACAAGTTAACACATAAACAGAGGAAAGTAACAGTGAGGTTGAAGGAACATCAGCAGGCATAATCATTTTGGCTCTTAGATAAGCAGCCCTAATTGTGCTTCAAAGTGGTTTTGCCATTGATAATGTTGCTCAAAAATAGATGTAATGAACAATCTACTCTACTCTGACAGTTGGTCTTTTAACTAATTTTAACTATACTTCTTATAAAGTTGCTACGCTCTTATAATTATTTTGAATTTGGTTTTCCAAAGCTTGTTGATCTGAGGCAAAATCTATTATTTAAAAATAAGGAACATTTGAGGAAATTTGGGCTTCTTTTTTCTTTGAGAAGAATAGGAATTCTTTTATTCAACATATGTGTCAGAATTCAGAGTTATATACAACAACACAGTCCTCTCAGCACAACTCAAAAAGACAAGAGTCTAAAAAGGATATTAGGAACACCACAGAATCTTATCAGGGCCAGAGAGTTGGACTGGGTGTTTGTTGCTTGATGGAGAGAGCCTTGACTTAGGTTTCTGCAATATGTTCTTCTCTTACTGCTGTTGGCATCAGCTCCACACAGCTCCTGTAACACAAAAGGCTTTGAGACCTTGTGACCCAGCTCCGGACATTTCCACCCACAAACTCCATCCAGCTGCTTCCCCAGTCACTCACTGCCTACAGGGGTCTTTAGAATACCACTGACTGATGAAGTCTGGGTCACTTGACTGCTTAGTTGCCGAAAAGTGACACTTTGGCTTTTACCTGGTTGGGCAAGTTAAGATCATAATGCAGGAATTTCCCTACCATTAGAAGGACAATCAGAAGATGGTGGAAAGCTGAAAATGTGAGGAAGAGTTGCTATGAAATTATATTTATTGAATAGTATATGCCAGGCTTTTTTATTTTACTCTTAAGTGTGAAGATAAATACTTTTCTTTTTCAGTTTGCTTCTTTTATTTTTTTTCATTTCATTTTATTTTATTTCTTTTCAGTGTTCCAAAATTCATTATTTATGCACCACATCCAGTGCTCCATGCAATACGTGCCCTCCTTAATACCCACCTCCAGGCTCACCCAACAGGTTCCTCAACCCCCCTCCCCTCCAAAACCCTCAGTTTGTTTCTCAGAATCCACAGTCTCTCATGGTGTGAGAGACTCCTCCAATTTCCCCCAACTCACTTCTCTCGATCTCCCAATGTCCTCCGTGTTATTCCTTATGCTCCACAAGTAAGTGAAACCATATGATCATTGATTCTCTCTGCTTGACTTATTTCACTCAGCATAATCTCTTCCAGTCCCATCCATGTTGATATAAAAGTTGGGTATTCATCCTTTCTGATGGAGGCATAATGCCTTTATATATAGTAATTCTTAGAAATAAGGCTGAAGGTTAAAAGTTACAAGGAAACAAATCTCATCTCAATACCAGGAAATAAATTTCTAATTTATTTGTTATTTGTATTAAAAGAAAGTTCAAGCTATAAAAATCTCATTAAAATTTGTTTAAATTGAAAAAAGCAAAGCAGGAAAGGGACTAGGAAAAGTTGGACTAAAAATAACAGTTATTTTCTTTCAGAAATTTTAGTAATCAAGATGTTTAGCAATAAGTGCATTTTACTATTACAAGCTAAGCATAACAGTTTATCAAAATAGTAGAAAAGAAAAAAAAATTTCTAAATATCACTAAGTAAATACTGAACTGCCCATGAAATCAAACTGAGAATCAATGAGCTTCTGATCATCAAAATAAACACAGCACAATTTACAAGCTCTTATGTTAAAAGAGAAATACAAAACTGGCTAAGCCACTCAGAAAAAGCAGATGTTGATTCCTATTCTAATCACACAAATATTTTTTGCCTATGCACAAAAATTCAATTTCAACAGTTTTATATATAGAGATATATAGAGAGATATAGATATAGATATCTCCAACAATAAGTGTCATCTTGCAAATTATAGTCCCTCATTAACTGATCAAGCAATATAAGGCGTGACTGAGCCTCAAGGTTAAAAAATAATAACTCCT
Source organism: Enhydra lutris kenyoni (assembly GCF_002288905.1). Lineage (NCBI taxonomy): Eukaryota > Metazoa > Chordata > Mammalia > Carnivora > Mustelidae > Enhydra > Enhydra lutris. The sequence goes on from NW_019154147.1 coordinate 2,701,557, forward strand.
GATTTTTGAGCACTTACTACGTGTTGGGTGATGTCCTCAGTGTCTTATATGTATTCATTCATTTACTCCTTGCAAAAAATCTCCAAAAGTATTATTATTATCCCAATATAGACGAGAACAAAAAGACAGAGGCAAGTGAAATAATTGCCTATGATATATAGCAATTGGCAGAGCCAGGATTTGGACAAAAGAAATTGGGCTCCCCAGTCTGGTCCTGTTTTCCTCACTACGCTCACCTGTCTCTCGGTCACTTACTAAATGACTCAGCCCTCCCTGCAAGTGGGCCGTGGCCCTTTAATATGTCATGAGTGAATGTCATGTGAGCCTCAGATAATTTCCCCTGGGGCTTCAACAACAGTACGCTGTCAGAGGAAAAGGAGAGAAAGACTCCTTCTGAGTAATAGGACGGTATGATCTGAAAGGAGAACTTACTGTACACTATGATAGCCGCTATATAGTTGTCAAGCACAAATTACCATTATCGTTGAATTATCATTAGACTGGAGAACTAGTTCTTATGGATACTTACAAGTGTTTTAAGTTGTGAAATAAAATCCCTTCTCCTCCCCAAGAATTTAATAAACTCTATTATACACACAGAGGTGTGAATGCCGATTCCTTGTGAACATTTAGGAAAGGGCTGAGGACCAACCCACGCAGAGGAAATAACCTACAATCACTCGGGACAGACTTTAGAAATAAACTCAATTCAACAAAGGCATCCATACAGAGAGAGAGCTGGAGAGCTAGAAACTGACCTCTGTCCCCAGAACGCCCCATTCCACAACCCTAATCCAAGCCCCTGGAGAGTTGGGGAGGGGTGAAAATCTGCTCTTGTTTTAAGACAGAGCTCTCAAAGGACAGAATACCTTAATTGACTTCCAAGCTATACTTCTAATTAAATTTATTCTAAAATGCAATGAGGGGCCTCAAGAGGTACAAGGCTTCCTGTTTTTGAAAAAGAATGCAAGAGACACTTGATGTGCTAAACACCTTACCCATCTAATCTCCCAGATTCTGAAATTTTATGAAAAATGGCAAAAATTTTTGTGTGCCTTGATGCCATTTAAAACAAACATAAAAATGTGTTTGTTACAAATGAAAGGAAATCAAATTCCAGGAGGAACTGGTGATAATGCCATTCCAATCAGGCAAATTTTATACATTCTGAAAGTATTTGTTTGATAGCCATTAGGGGCTTCAAAAAAGATCTTCCTCATTAATGTTCCTCATGAATCTTAGATCCCCGTGATGGCATTGTAAAGCAGCATAAACATAACCCATTATATCATTGCATTCCCTCTTTTAATTAAAAAAGCAAAACCTATAATTATTTCAACTCCAGTTTAAAGTGTAAACAATGAAAATTTCTCAAAGAAAAAGGCTCTTTGTGTGATAGAAACAACTTGTTTAGATTTAGAAAAAAGGCTGTAAATGTGAGAGAGAATTAATGTTCCTAAAAATGTAAGCCCTTGAACATTCATAAATTGTGAAAGAAGACAATAAAGAAGGAAATCAGAAATAATAAAATGATTTTTAATTACTGGTTAATTGAAGTGTGTTTTTGACAACATTCTTGAAAAGCAAGTGTCCTGCAGATACTTAACCTAAGGAAATGCTGGCAGGAAGCAACAGGGTGACTTTTACTCTGGGATGTGAAAATAATTAGGAACAAAAGGCATACATCCACAGAGAGCATCTGTAAATGTATTTATTACAAACATATGCTCCAGCCACAGAGTCATTTTTGTAATGATTTTATATGTGTTTGTATTATATGTGTAATGTATATAACATATAATATTAATTATATAATTATATATAAAAATAAATTCAAGACCTTTTATTGAAGCAAAACTGAAAATGTGAATTGAAGAACATGAAATTTTTAGTTAGTTTTCAAACATATCCTTCTGTTTCTCCTAATGCGGTAGACTAGATATCTTTAAAAGTTTCTCAGTATAAAATACTTAGAAATGAAGGCAATGAAAAATCAGATGTTCTTTAGATATTTAACAGATCAAGCAAAGTGAGAGAAATCCCCAGATCCAAAGTTAAGAAAAAAGATGAACACCAGAGCAGTGAGACTATGTTGATGCCTTGGGTTGATAAAGCCATGAGGTTGGTCAAAAGTTGGGAATTGGAATTGGCACACACACCACAGGAAACTAGGAATTTTGAAATGCTACACCATCGTATAAAAGGGTGAACTTTGAAAATAGTCCAATCACAAAAGCAAGGAGCTAGGAAACTGACCTGTACCTTGGAGAAGTAAGGATAGGAGTGGAAAAGAGGCACCTCTTCATAATCAATAATTACCAATGTAGAGTTCAGGTTTAAAAATGTATTACATGGAAAATCAGGGAAGCTCTAAGCCAAGAAACTGTCTTAAAGTTGACCTGGACTGTTAGCACCTTAGAGCACCAAACAAAAGCAAATACACACTCTCTTTGCGGGTGCCTTCAACCCAAGGCTTGTAGTATTGCTAAAAATAATACCCACTGAAATTACAAAATGCCAATAAAACAAATCAACATAAATGAATCAAAAGAAACAAAACATCAAAAAGAGACATCTCCCAATAAAAGGTTGGGTATAGTATGTAAAATGTTTATTTACATATAAAATATTAATGTGCAAATATTTCTCTATTTAAAATATTCAAGGAAATAAAAGATAGTTAAGTATTTTAAAGTCCAATAAAGACAGTTAATAAAAGACAGTTAGAAAAAAGGAAATAAAGTACAACCCAAATAAAAGAGGGAGCCTAATAAAATATTGAATAATAAAATAAAATCATAGAAATTATAAACTCAATGTACAAATTAAGAAGCAAATTACATATACAGTTGAAGATACAAATTTTAAAAATATCACTCAGATAAAACAGGGTTGAAAAATATTAAAGAGATGTTAATAATATTGGATATAAAATGAGAATGTATACTATATTAGAGGCCCAGCAAAAAGACTAGAATGAACAGGAATATTCAAAGAGATAACGTCTGAGATAATAAATTTTTCAGACTTGGTGAAAGACATAACTTCTCTAATTCAAGACAGATGGCCAACAGACACATGAAAAGATGCTCAATATCACTCATCATCAGGGAAATACAAATCAAAACAATAATGAGATATCACCTCACACCTGTCTGAATGGCTAAAATCAAAGAATATAAGAAAAAACAGGTGTTGGGGAGGACGTGGAAAAAGGGGAACCCTCTTGCACTGTTGGTGGCAATGCAAGCTATTGCAGCCACTCTGGAAAACAGTATGGAGTTTCCTCAAAAAGTTAAAAATATAGCTACTCTGTGTTCCAGCAATTGCACTACCAGTTATTTATCCAAAGAAAACAAAAATGCTAATTCAAAGGGATACAGGTACTTCCCAATGTTTGTAACAGCAGTATCTACAATAGCCAAATTATGCAAACAGCCCAAGTGTTCATCAACTGATGAATGGATGAAAAAGAGGTGGTATATATACCTCTAATGGACTATTACTTGGCCATAAAAAAGAATGAAATCTTGCCCTTTGCAAGAACACGGATGAAGCAAAAGAGTGTCATGCTAAAGGAAGTAAGTTCATCAGAGAAAGACAATTACCATGATTTCACTCATATGTGGATTAAGAAACAAAACAAATGAGCAAAGGGAAAAAAGAGAGAGCAAGAGAGAGAGAGAGACAGAGAGGCAAACCAAGAGGCCACCTCTTAACTATAGAGAAAAAAACTGATGGTTACCAGAAGGGAGGTGGGGTGCGGGATGGATTAAATAGGTGATAAGGATAAGGAGGGCACTTGTGATGAGCACTGGGTGTTGTATAGAAGTGCTGAATCACTGTATTGTAGACCAGAAACTAATATTACACTGTATGTTAACTACCTGGAATTTAAATAAAAACTTTAAAAAAGAAGAAGAAAAAGCCCTAAAATTAGTAAACTATATATCCACACCAGACATATTATAGAGAGATTTCAAATATCGAAGATAAAGGCAGACATTAAAATCAGAGATGGAAAAGAAAAAAACAAACAAACAAACCTAACAGGATACAAAGAAGGTGATTAGACCAACAGCAAAAGCATCAATAGAAATAAGAAAATGTACGATGGTATCTTCAATAAGCTGAGAGAAAATGACTTCAACATAGGAATACATAGCCAGCGAAACATTATCAAATAATAAGGCAAAAATATGTATAGAAAATTCAACAAAACCTGAGGCAATTTATCTTTAATGCTTAGTCAGTAGAGGTCTTCTAAAAAAATGTTTTTTAGAAAAAAAATGAGAAACAGAACATGAAAGAACTGAGATACAAAAAAAGTTTTTTAGACAGAGAAATTGGCAAATATATGGGTAAATCTGAGAATATATTAATATTATAACAACTAATTTGCGAATTTAAAAATGTTACTAAAACACTAAAAAAAAAATAATAACTACAGCAGGCGGTAGCACCATTAAAGCATCCTGATATCCTTCGGTTTTTCACAAAAATGACAGGGATACTGATCTGATGCCTTATTGAAAGTATACATACTAAATTTTAAAGAAGTTCACTAGAAGATGGAAAAGCAAGTGTCTAACATTCAGGACAACTGAAGGAATATAATGGGATAATAATAATAAATATCAATTCAAGTGAGGAACCAAATAACTAAACATAGAAAAACAAGACAAATAGAAACTACAAAATAGTATGATTAAAAAAACATACAAATCTACCAGTAATACATGAAATATATATGAACTACACTTGCCAGTTAAAACAAAGATTAGGGAATTTCTAAACAAGAAAACAAAATTAAAAATGGGAAAAGGACTCAAATAGACCTTTTTCCAAAGAAGACAAACAGATGGCCAGTAGGCATATGAAAAGATGCTCAACATCACTAATCACCAACCAGACTGGTTATTATTAAAATGATTAAAAAAAAAAAAAGTGCTGGTGAGGATGTGAAAAAAGGGAACCCTCCTGCACTGTTGGTGGGAATGTAAATTGGTGTGGCCACTATGGAAAATAGTATGCCGGTTCCTCAAAAAAACTAACTGTAGAACTGCCACAAAATCCAGCAATTCCACTTCTGGGCATTTATCCAAAGAAAATGAAAACACCAATTGAAGGAGATATATGCATCTCATGTTCACTAAAGTATTATTTACAATAGCCAAGATATGGAAGCAACCCAAGTATCTACTGATATTGGTGAAAGGATAAAGAAGATGTGGCATATACATACAGTGGGATATGGCCATTTACAAGAGAGAAACCTCTCCGGTTGTGACATCATGGATGGACCTAGAGGGTATTATGCTCAGTGAGATAAGTCAGACAGAGAAAGATAAATATCATAGATTCCACACCACTTATATGTGGAATCTAAAAAACAAAACAAATGAACAAAAACCCAAAACAGAAACAGATTCATAGACACAGGAAAGAAAGTGTCCATTATCAGGTGGGAAGGTGGTTGGGGTGGTGGGCAAAAAAGGTGAAGGAGATTATAATTCCCAAACTTCCAGGTATAAAATAAAAGAGGGATCTAATGTAGAGCATAGGAAATATAGTTGATAATATTGTAGTAACTCTGCATGGTGTCAGATAACTAGACTTACTTTGGGATCATTTCATAATGTACAAAAATATTGAGTCACTATGATATATACACCTGAAACTAATAGGATACTATATGCCAATGATACTTCAATTTAAAAAAAAAAAAAGATTAGTAACATTAGAAAATCCCTGCAATACACTGTTCACAAGAGACATACAGGAGGTATGAAATCTAAAGTCTGAAGGAGAAGTAAAACCTGGTCAGATTAGAGTGAGTAAGAAAAATTATAGGCCAGTCTTTCATGAGTAAACATGCAAAATCAATTCTAAATGGATTGTAGATCTAATTGTGACAGATAAAAATGACTGCTTCTATGTTAAGATTTTTTTTTTTTTTAAGATTTATTTATTTGACACAGAGAGAGAAAGAGATCACAAGCAGGCAGAGAGGCAGGCAGAGAGAGGGCAGGGGAAGCAGGCTCCCTGCCGAGCAGAGAGCCTGATGTGCGGCTTGATCCCACGGCTCCGGGATCATGACCTGAGCCGAAGGCAGAGGCTTAACCCACTGAGCCACCCAAGCGCCCCCTATGTTAAGATTTTAACATAGAAAAATGTAGTCATGAGCTTGAAGTAGAAAAACATTTCATAAAGAAGACTTAAGAAAGCATTAGCAGTAAGAGACAATAACAATATGTTGTTTATATAACTACATATAAATTGGACTTTATTATAATTAAGAAACTCTGTTTATGGAGAGGTCATGAAAAAAGTGAAAAGACAAGCCAAAATCAGAAGATATTTGCAATTTCTATATCCAACAAAAGACTTTCCTACAAATGGAGCAAAAGACAATTTGATTAAAAAAGGCAAAAGTTTTGGAAAATCATGTCCCCAAAAGAATGCCCATGCTTCAAAAAACACAGTTGCTCTATAACACTGGAAAGAGAATGGCAACTTCAATCACAATACTATACCTCTTGACACCCACTAGAATGGCTTGAAAAATTTTAATTTGAAAAGTATTATGGAAATATGGAGCAACAGGAGCTATCCTATGCTGCTGATAAGAGAATAGATTGGTATAACCATTTAGGAAAATCCATTAACAACGGACCATATGCACACTGTATTATGACCTAGCAGTTTGATTCTTAGGTACAAATCTAAGAGTGATATATTCATAGGTATACCAAAAGCATGTATTGAAAATGTTCACACAAGCATCATTCTTAGTACCGCAAAGCTAGGGAGAACCCAGATTCCATCAACAGTAGAACTAACAAATAATTTCACACAATAGTATACTCTACAATACTGAAAAAGAATAGTAACTGCTACATACAACATTATGGATCAATCACACACAAATTATATTGAGTTAAAGAAGCAAAGTGTAAAAAAAAAAAGATACCATATTGCTGCAATTAAATTTTATAAACAACTAAAGCTCATCTGTAGTGACAAAAGTAAAAATAGGGTTTGCCTTGGGAGGAAGTTATAGCTAAGAGGAAATACGAATCATCTGGCGATACTGATACTCTTTTATATCTTGACCTGGATAGAGGTTCTCAAGGTGTGTTCACTTTTCAAAGATCTATTAAGCTGCAAATTTATGATGTGTGCATTTAAGCATATATTTTAAATATAATTTTTAAAAAACTTTCTCACATTTCACCCTTTGATTTTCTACGATGTCTCCAATTAGCTGAACCTATAGAAAAGCCAAAGAAAAGAGAATAAATCAGTGCAGTCAGTAGAGGTTCAGCCTGCCAGAGCACGGAGCAGGGTCAGGAATACATCTAGAGTGGCGAAAAAAGAATAACCAGTTCAGGGATTATCCCAAAATGCAACGTGGAGCCTTGTTCATAACAGTAAAGAACTGGAAATAGACTTAATGTCTATTCATCAAGCAAATGAATACATTACATCTGAAATAGACATATAAAGATATACCATACACCATTGCAAATCAGAGCTATATGAATCAGAAATAATGCACAGACAACCACGAGGGAATGCCAAAAAGAAAATACAGTATGATATAGATTTTTTACATTTTTAAAATATGTAAGATTATTGTTTATTGTTTGGGTGGGCATTCATATAGCAGTAGAAGTAAACACATGCTTAGGAATAATAAATATCAAATTTAGGTTAGCTGTCTTTTTATGGGGAAGTTAAGTGTGGAATACGATCATAGAGGGCGTTAAACTATATTTGGAATGCCTTATGTCTAAAGCTACATGAGAGGTACATAGAAGCGTATTTACTTTTTACACCTTCATGAATATCTAAAATATTTCATAATAAAAAGCAACACCATCATGAACACCACCATCTTCACTATAATTATGGGTTCACAGCATATGCACTTTATATGGCATTATAATTGAGAATAAAAACAACTTAGCCATTCACATATGGTTAATTCTGACCCATCAGTCAAGAACACTGAAGGGGTCCCATCAGCAGGGCACATGTTTGAGTTTTTGATTCCAGTACTAGGACCCAGTTTGGTTGCTCTTTTTGTGAGCAACTATGTGCGGTTGTAGAAGTTACTTGGGGATAATGGGCAGTATGGGGCTTTAAAATAGAGCAGAGTTAAAGAGTCAACACAGAGATTTAATCCTCAACTTTGACCTTATTGGCCTAATACTCTCAGAAACTGAACTTACTTTAGTAAATATATATATATATGTATATGTATATGTATATATGGATATATTTAATAAATAAAAAATAGATTCATATTTTGCTATTGTGTGACATATTTATACAGATGTTGAAGATATACACCATCAAGTGGCTATACTAATTTTTTAAAAATTTTTTTAAGATTTTATTTATTTATTTCACAGACGGAAGTCACAAGTAGGCAGAGAAGCAGGCAGAGAGAGAGGAGGAAGCAGGCTCTCTGCTGAGCAGAGAGCCCGATGCAGGACCCTGGGATCATGACCTGAGCCAAAGGCAGAGGCTTTAACCCACTGAGCCACCCAGGTGCCCCTAAATATTTTTTTTTTAAGATTTTATTTATTTGCCAGAGAGACAGCGCACAAGCAAGGGGAGAAGCAGACAGAGGGAGAAGAAGGTTCCTCGCTGAGCAAGGAGCCTGAGCCGATGTGGGGCTGGAACCCAGGACCCTGGGATCATGACCTGGGCCTAAGGCATGTGCTTAACTGAAGGAGCCACCCAGATGTCCCATGGCTATGTTAATTTATATTCCTTGAAAGTTTTTAAATCTATTTGTTTTCTTTTTGAGGGAGACTCTGAAGTCTTGTTTTCTAATTATTTACACTTTAAGAATTTATTTCCTTAGTTCGTATCCTTATCCTTGAAATAATGGCTAACAGAGCTGTCCTTTATTTTGTAAGCATAACAAAGACTATACGTTGTATAATCCCGGAGGCTTTCTGATGAGTGCTGCATAAGTTGAGGTCCATTTAACAAATATGATCTCATGCACTGTCAGCATATGTGTACTCACTATAATTAAAATGCAATAACAAGAAATGCATGGCAAATGAGTTTTAAACCTCTACCGACATATGAAATAACTTCTCCCTTCCAGGGTCAATTGAACCACATTTTTCACTTATTTTGCCCTTTGTCTTCACATAGATCTAAAACACTAAGGGGAAAAAATTGCCTTTCTCATTACAGAGCAACACTATAATAATTCAATTTGATTGCTCAAGCTAAGTACTTTTAAGCATTACTATTTCTATGGCAATCCTCCTTTCATGTATTATACTGGATAATATCTGCAGCCTTTTTATCCAAAATGCTCCAAAATATTATCAAATGCAAGCAAATGGTGGCTAAGCCAATCATAGCATGGCAATTCTTTAGTTAATATTTTTAAACGGTAAGAAAATTTTTGGAAATGCTACCACACTTTCTCTCAACATGAAAGAATTCACTGTCTCGTGATCCCAAAACCTAACAATGAAAAGTGGAAAAATTCAGGCTCTAAGTACTTGGCTTCAAAATTAAAAAGAAATAATTGGAATTTAGGTATGTTTCCTTGATTAATAATAAAGAGGTTGATATTTTTTTAAGGTTGGCGTTTGTTCATCTAGAGCATTTGGATGTAAGCAGATTTTCATCCCTCCTATGGATGTTTATACAGGATGTACAAACAGTCCTTCTTCCATAAATACCCACTAGAGCTAAAGCATTCCACTGTCTAGAATAACCTGAAGATTGACTTTATTTAGATAGCACTATTTTTTTTAATAGTGAAAGCACTTTCACTTACTTGGAGCATCCTATAAATTTTTCATTCAAATTTGATAACATATAGATACATCTATATTTCCCTTTTCTTTCCTGGGAAAAGAATTAGGATAGTGAAATTTTTTGTTATTATTGGATATTATATGTTATTTGCTTACCCTAAAAAAAAAAACATTGTTTGATCTTTTAACACTCAGTTTTATAGTCTATTTCACACATTTTCTAAAAGAAGAAGAATGAAAAAATCAATAAGTATATTCAACCTAACTGAGATCAACACATTAGGTAAATGTCACCAATAAATAGTTTCATAAAAATACCTTTAAGTAAAAGGACAGAGAAAGACAATTGTGTTTCTTTTTTCTTTTCCCATGTCAATTAGCTATTCTTTTTTTTTTTTTTAAAGATTTTATTTATTTATTTGTCAGAGAGAGAGAGAGGGAGAGAGAGCAAGCACAGGCAGACAGAATGGCAGGCAGAGGCAGAGGGAGAAGCAGGCTCCCCGATGAGCAAGGAGCCCGATGTGGGACTCGATCCCAGGACGCTGGGATCATTACCTGAGCCGAAGGCAGCTGCTTAACCAACTGAGCCACCCAGGCGTCCCTCAATTAGCTATTCTTCATCACCTACTACTATATTATACATTAATAATTTTAAAGAGCCTGGTACTTTTTCACACCTAGTAGGAACACAATAAGTGGTTGATGAATTGAATTAAAAGGTAATGAAGCTTTCAAATTTTTCAATTTATGATAGAAGAAATGATTAGAGACAAGGAAACAGCTTCATCTACTTGCTAAACTTATCTCACATATAATCATTTCTTTCTTTTAGCTTTATAATTGAAATTTTTGGAAAACAAAATATGTTCTTTAGTTTGAAAATTGAAAACTAATTAATTGTCAATATTTAATATTTTTTATATCTATCATGTACTTTTACTCAATTGTATAGTTGTCTTTCATTAAGTCTTTTCTGACAAGATTCACTTAGGTAATTTGAATTTAAGGTCATAGAGTACAGGTAAGTCGTCTTATTTATCTCTGTAAATGCTATACCAGCCAGTATTACATCCCATTTATAGTAGTACCATATTTAAAGTGACTCACACATTTCTCCCATGTTCAAAACACCATGCTAAAAGCATGGTGAGACATGCCCTTGCTTGTCTAGCAAGAATTTATAATAAATCAAGAGAAACAATTTTCTAATGAATTGATACATGCCCTAATAATGTTTTGAGCTGTCTTCTATGGAATCACTAAGGGTGTTAATTAATTAAAGCAGGGTATTGAAGCCTATAAGAGCAGGGCATATGTGAGCCGTATCTTAAGGAACAAGTGGCAAGGGGAAGGATTTAATGCAAATGATGAAGTTTCCCAAAGTTTAGTCTGATAGATCATATCTAAACCATATGTTAATAACTATGTTAATAGTTACTTCATATTTTCATTCATATGATTCAAGTTTTATTAAATTTTAAATAACACACTTAAAAAGAAAACTAAATAGAATTTCCATAAATGAAACAAACAAACAAACAAGCAAAACAGTATCGTCTGCTACAAAGAGAAGGTACAGTTCAAAATACATATATGTTGAAACAGATAAAAATCGTTATACTTGCTCTAGCTACTTACCGAAGACACTGAGTAGTCAGGGATAGCTCAAGTCTTCATTGTTTCTTTTAAAAGGAGTTTACGACAAGTACTGAGACAAAACAGAGACTTCTCTGAAGAGATAATAAAAGGATGCTGCTATGATCTGACTTGGGTACCATTCCCCCCAACTCATATGGTAAAGCCCTAAACCCCTAGTATAATGGTATTTGAAGACAGGGACTCTGGGAGGTAATTAGATTTAGATGAGTTCAGGAGGGCAATGCCCTCATAAAAGGATAAATTCTCCTACAAGAAGAGACACCAGAGATCTTGTTTCCTCTCTGTCTTCCTGCCGGGAGAGGACATAGAGAAGGCAACTATCTGCAAGCCTGGAAGTGTTCTCACCAAAACCTGACTATACTGGCACCTTGATCTTGAACTTACAACCTCCCGAACTGTGAGAAAATAAATGTGTCATCTGAGCCACCCAGTCTATGGTACTTTGTTATGGCAGCCCACGCTGACTGAGATAGATGGGAAGGTAATCGAGAAGGGAAAACTTTTCCAAGTTGTGATACAATTTGCTTCAATGCTATGTCTGTGCACATAACTATCTACCTACCATGTCCAACCTACAATAAGTAGAATATGCCCCCACTTTTGTTAACTGTAAGAAAAACCCATCACGTTTACCGACAGAGAGATGTGAACAAACATCCCATGGTCAGAGAAGAGCAAGTGGTCTAATGTTGCAAGAAGTAGCCTTTTCAAGCTTGAATTTGAGGTACAGGGTGTCAGGGATGTAGTATAAGGGATGTCAGAGGGATGTAGTGATATGAGTGTTGGGGGATTTTTCCTGGCCTCAATTATTTAGTTTACATAACTCTATTAGTTTTCCACTGCTGCATAACAAATCACCGCAAACTTAACAGATTAAAACAATATATATTATCTCAGTGTCTGTGGGTCAGGAGTCTGAGCACCATAACTTGGTCTTCCGCTCAGAGTCTTACAAGTTTAAAATGAAAATGTCATTTGGGGTGCATTCTCATCTGGAAACGAGATTGGAAATTAATTTACTCCCTGCTTACTTGGGTTGTTGACAGAATTTGTATTTTTGTGGCTCTAGGACTACGGGTTCCAGTTGCTTGCTGGACATGAGCTGGAAGTTTCTCTCAGCTTCTAGAGGCCACTCACATCCTATAGGCCATTGTAATTATGAAGAGGAATTTAAAACTACATCCTATGCCTTGGAAATCTACATGTTAGTTAAGGGTTACGTTTTGAAGGCTTTGACCACAGTGTCCACTCATAGGAATTTACCATTTGAGCAATGACAGTGGGTAGGACCCCACCACCAGCATAATACACAACAGTGAAAGTATAGCAGTAAGAGAAGGAACTGACCGTGGAGACCATTCAGGAAATAACCTGTAATGATATAGGAAGGAATGATGATGAAGCTTGAGCCATCCAGCGGAAATGGAAAATATAAAAGCAAGCAGGGGTTAAAAATGAGGGACTGCGAAAGAGAAAGAAATCAAAGATGTATACTGAACCCATCAGCAATTACTTGTGAATTTGAAAAGAAAGCATATGCATGGAAGTTTAGGAATGGAGTTTGAGTTGAGGCTGTGAAAAGGACAGCAAGCAATTTTGAAGATGCGTAATTTAGGAATGAGGAAGGAGAAGGAAGTGCTAAGTCATTTTAAACATCTTATATTTTAAAAGACATAATAATGGTCATAATGTATTAATAAGAATCTGAATGAGTAAAAAAAATGAAAAAAATAGGTAAAAATGATATCGGTATTAGGTATCTCATAGAGAAGGAAAAAAGATTTTGCAATATTGAAGATCTTCAGCTTCTTTCCTTTTTTAATAAAATAGAATTCCTAGTCAGATCATAGACAGAGACAAATTGGTGATCAGAAATTCAGCAATGGCAGTATTTCACAAATGTGAACAGAAATTTATTAAATTGTGACATTTATCTGCTCACTACTTTGATAACAGAGATCTATTCTATTTTTAATCCTGAATAATTTAAAAAATTACTCTACATTAAATATTTAACCTATTCAAAATTATCCTGTCCTAAATATATCAATTAAATGCATACATTATATGCAAGATCACTTTTATTAAACCAAATTAAATATTGAACTAAATTTAATAATTAAACTGGATTTCATATTAGATCAATTTAACACACAGTGTAAAAAGTTCAATTTGTGCAAGAATGAAAGGGTAACAGAAATAAATATTGGATAGGTTTAAAAAAAGAAATGACTATAAATTTAGTTAATAAAATATCCAACATGTAAAATTTTAAGGTAATATTATGCAGCATATCCACATATATGTATGTGTATATTACTGTGCTGATGCATTTAAAAATTTTTAAAAAGTCGCTAAAGTGGACTATTATTCTGGAGACATATACAAAGATATTCATGACTTCCTTGAATTCTTGGGCACCACCAGAGCATACATTTTCTCTCATAAAATGTAGTCAGGTAAAATTGGAAACCTGAAATTACATCCTCAACCCCTAACAAGAGCTATTTTACTCATAATAAAAAATGAATTAAAGGGCACTTGAGTGGCTCATTCAGTTAAGCATCTGCCTTCGGCTTGGGTCATGATCCCAGGGTCCTGAAATTGAGTCCCACATTGGGCTCCCTGCTCATTTGTCTGCTTCTCCCTCTCCCTCTGCCTGATGCTCCCTCTGCTTATGCTCTCTTTCTCTGTCAAATAAATAAATTAAATCTTAAAAAAAAAAAAAAAAAAAGCTGAGTTAAGATGGCGTCTGAACAGTTAACTAGCCTTACACTCCAAGTATATCCATTCATTGAAAGCAATAGTTATTGAGCACTTAATTGTGCTGGACACTGTTCTAGGTGCTGAGGATATAGAAATAAATAAAACAGAAAAATCCTTGCTCCTATGGAGTTTCATTCTGGTGGTGGTGCTGATGGTGGTAATGATGGAGGGGGTTGGTGGGAAGGGTGAAGAACCAAACAAATTAACATATAATGTGCCAGCAAGAAGTAGAAAATTAAAGTAGGTAAGGAGAACAGAGATTGACAGACAAGGGAACGATATCTTACTTGATATGATAAGGAAAGACCTATCCAGGAAGTTGATATTTGGCCATAATAAGATGAGGAGGTTAAGTGTTTCTGACCTGGAAGAAGAGTTGTTAAGTTTCAAGGCTGGGGGACAGTACATAACTCTTCATATTTTTACCCCAGACTTTCAAGGTTGCTTGCAAACTGTCCCAAAGAGGAGTATCAAATCTGAATTATTTTGTAAGTTTTAAAGATCAGTAAGTTTTAAAGATCATAAACATCCAAAAAAGGCCTCAATCCTAAATCCTCGTGCAACTATCAATTTAGAAATGTTTTTACACACACATCCCAATGAAATTCAATTTACATAAAAGTTAAACCAAGTCTAGACTCCAATTAATCACTGATAGACATGATTAGTGTTATCTTCTCTTTAACGTAAATCAAACCACAACCTGCAGTTCATGACCTTTGTAAAATGCCAGAGTCCTGTTTCCTGCCTTTGTAACGAATACGGGTCCAACATGGCTGAAACCTGTTTGATGACTGCGACACTTTTACAGCAGTTCACAGAGTCCTCACTCTGAACATTCATCTCACTTGGCTGCACTACCTACAGAAGTAAAAGGTATAGGATGCCACACTGAATTTATACTAAAAGATAATTAGTTGGAAGTTTATTTGGGCATAAAATTCTAAAATAAAGCTTTTTTTTTTTTTTTTTTTTTTTAACAAAGAGAGAGAGCTCATGTGTGTGTGAGCCACACAGGAGGGGCAGAGGGAAAAGGAGACAAACAATCTTAAGCAGGCTACCCACCTAGCTCAGAGCCTGATGCAGGGCTCAGTCTCAGGCACTGAGATCAAAACCTGGGCAGAAATCAAGTCAGAGACTTAACTGATTGAGCCACCCAGGTGTCCCAAGCTGTTTTTTATAAAAATCAATTTCAGCAACTTTTTTGAATTTTATTATTGGGAACTATGATTACTTGGCTTCTTGTGGGTTGATTTCATTGCATAATAATTGCTTGATTTTTTTTAAAGATTTTATTTATTTATTTGAGAGAGAGAGAGACAGAAACAGCAAGAGAGAGTACAAGCAGGAAGGCAGGGAGAAGCAGGCTCCCCACTGAACAAGGAACCCAATGTAAGGCTCCATTCCAGGATCCTGGGATCATGACCTAAGCCGAAGGCAGATGCTTGACTACTGAGCCACACAGGCACCCCAATTGCTTGATTTTGTATCCAAATTCCATTTTGAAATTTATAGATTATGAAAGGAATCAAGCCAACAAAATTCAGCTTAAAAAGTAGGAAATTTGAGGGGTGCCTGAGTGGCTCAGTCTGTTAAGCATCTGCCTTTGGCTTAGGTCATGATCCCAGGGACCTGGGATGGAGCCTTACATTGGGCTCCCTGCTCAAAGGGGAGCCTGCTTCTCCCTCTGCCCCTCCCCCTGCTCATGCTCTCTTTCTCTCACTTTCTCACTCTCAAATAAATAAATAAAATATTTTTTAAGTAAGAAATTTGAATAGTTTAATATTTTATACATATTCTATTTTCTGCTTCATTGTCATAGCTCTGCAAACACACACTGCCTCTCTGTCTCATGGAATAAGTAGAACAGTGAAAGTTAACACTCTCTCCATTAAGAGCTATCATCTGTGAAACTTGCTTCCCCAGGAGATGCTTCTTTCCCATTGCCAGTCATTTTATCTAGCAAAGAATCTCTATAATGTTTATTTGGTAAAACTTTGTCTCTAACTAAAATAGTGAGACACCAAATTTATTCCAGTCAAATAAAAACCACTTGCCTTGTCAACTTATTGCTCTTAACTGTAAGTTTCCTATGGTCTCAGATGAAAGTAATTGTTTTTCTTTTCTTTTTTTTTTTAAGATTTTATTTATTCATTTGACAGACAGAGATCACAAGTAGGCAGAGAGGCAGGCAGAGAGAGAGAGGGAAGCAGGCTCCCCACCGAGCAGAGAAACCAATGCGGGGCTCAATCCCAGGACCCTGGGATCATGACCTGAGCCGAAGGCAGAGGCTTTAACCCTCTGAGCCACCCAGGAGCCCCAGTAATGGTTTTTCTTGATCCCCCATACTTTAAAGTAGTGTCCGGCATGCTATAGGAACCTCCAAAATTGAACGTAATTGAACTAGATTGAAATACCCAGAAGCATACACCGCCTCTACTCCTTAAATCCTCATTGCTTGCCCTGACATGGTTTGGGGCAAGTTTCATTTAATAACCCTTGTCTTCTGTATATGCTAGCATTCATTATTTTATCTCAATAAACTAATTTTAATGATAGTAGTAAAATAGCCCTAAATCTAAATACACTTTAGCTATTATTCCCCAAACTGTCTTCTTTTTTAATTTCCTTTGAGTTAGCTTGCAAGGAATGAAACATATACCTGTTTATAACCTACACTCAGGCTCTCTACTACGCTCTCAGATTAAGCTCCATTTTTGAGAAAATAAGAGAGTTTGAATTACATTTAGGTGATTTTCCAGAATAATAATTCTTTTTTTTTGTTTTTTTTTGAGATGGCGAGAGTGCGCGCGCGCGCGCACACACACACACACACACACACACACACACACACGCTAGCAAGAGGTGGGGGGAGGGGCTGAGGGAGAGGGAGTGGAAGTGAGAGAATCCTAAGTAGGCTTCACACCCAGCTCAGAGTCCCATAGCAGGCTTGATTCTCACGACCATGAGGTCATGACCTGTGCCTAAATCAAGAGTCCTACACTTAACTGACAAAGCCACCCAGGCGCCCCAGAATAATAATTCTTTTTTTTTTTTAAGATTTTTATTTATTTATTTGTCAGAGAGAGAGAGAGGGAGAGAGAGCAAGCACAGGCAGACAGAATGACAGGCAGACGCAGAGGGAGAAGCAGGCTCCCCCCTGAGCAAGGAGCCCGATGTGGGACTCGATCCCAGGATGCTGGGATCATGACCTGAGCCGAAGGCAGCTGCTTAACCAACTGAGCCACCCAGGCGTCCCAGAATAATAATTCTTGATAGCAACTTACTCACAACTTAAAAAATAAAAAAAGGATATTATTCAGAATTAAATTACAGTGCTCCTCATCATTGTCATGTACTTATTTTTTTTTTTTTTAATTTTATTTTTTATAAACATATATTTTTATCCCCAGGGGTACAGGTCTGTGAATCGCCAGGTTTACACACTTCACAGCACTCATCATAGCACATACCCTCTCATGTACTTATTTTTAAAAGATGACTTCCTTGTATTCTTTTCTTCCATTATATTCCTGTAATATACAGGACAATATTATGCACATAAGCACTAAAACACACAAGAGAGCTTTACTCATGTGATTTTTAAGTTGAAATAATTAGCTTTCCTTTGGAGTTTTCACAAGAACTATTAATTCCTCTATTCACTGATAGTTTCACCATACTATAATACTATTTTGCAGTGACCAACATTTTTCATGCAAAAGCCGCATTTTAGAACTTGCTGTGCTCTGATTATAGTATAAGTCACTAGAAGAGAAGTGAAGCACGCTAGGATACACATGTATACTAGGGCTGCTCTTTGCTATTATTTTCTTCAAGTATAACTCCTTAATTTAAAAGAAAAGTTTTGGGCACCTGCATGGCTCAGTTGGTTAAGCATCTGCTTTTGGTCATGATCTTGGAGTCCTGGGATGGAGCCCTGTGTTGGGCCTTCTGCTCAGTGGGGAGTCTGTTTTTCCTTCTTCCTCTCCCTCTGCTCCTCCCCACCTCCACCCTGCCCATGCTCACTCGGTCACTCTCTCTCAAATAAGTAAAATCTGAAACAAAATTTTAAAAAAATAAAACAAAAGTTATATCAAAACCATGATTTCTCTGGAAAATGGGAAAATAATTTTTGGAACATCAAGTGGATAGAGACAGAACACTGATTGAACAATCAGACATTAAAATCATTTGTTCAGATGACTTTTTAAAAGTAGACTTACATGTTAATTTTCTACCTATACTCACACACACTACTGTTTATGTGAGGTTTCTACAACCCTTTACATTATCCTAGATATCTTCATTCACTTCAGGAATTCACTGTGCTGAGAACAGATCTCCAGTAGCTGCTGGTCCATGAATAAAAAAGTATATGGAGCAGACCTGAACCAACTTCAACATGGATGCAAGATGACCAATATCCCAAAGCAGGGTTATATAGGCTGATCCTCAGTCTAGGACTAAGAAAAATGAATCTCTAATGTTATAAATCACAGAATTTTTTTTAAAATTTATGCAGCATTATTTCAGTAATAGCAAGCTCACACAGATAGTATATCCATATTAAGAGGGGAAAAAAAGGAAAGCTTCCAAGAAACAAGAGCTAATTTAGTGATACAATAATATAAGGGAAGCCAACCATTTTAATAATGAAAACAACGGCATTTTTCTTTAGGTTCCAATGAGTGATCTCTGTGAATTAACACAAATAAAAGGAACTAAGTCTTGACTTAAACATCCATCTGAATGTAAAATAAAGACAGATTATAGACTTCTTTATCAACAAATTTGTGAGACTAATTGTGTCTAATTCTCCAGCATCTATAATTATAATTTATAAGGTTCTTGGGAAATACAAATTAAGACACAAGTTTGGCTGGAAGAATCTTTGAAAATTGTGTTTGTCTCATAATACAATCAATGCCTAGGAATCAAACAACGCCCCATCCCAACCTGAGTATAAAATTTTGCTTTCTCAAAACTTCTATAACCTCCAAAACTGTAACAACTTTCCAACTCTCCTCTGACCATTTGATTCTTTCTTCCATACAAAACCTTCAGGACTGAGAGGAGTAAACAGAGGGAAGGTTATCAGGAAAATTCAAACATTCACCTCCTCTTCTAGGGATTCCCTGACTGTTCTTTTATGACTTTTACTATAAGAACCTGAGAGAGAAAAAGGGATTATTTTTTTCTAGAGAATTTGTTCTATTTGTTCCTAGAAACCAACTGCAAGCCTACATATATAAATGTCCCTGGGTTCTGGGGAAAATTGTATCCTTAAAATAGATCTCCCCTTTTGCTTACAGAGTACTGAAAATATTTTTGATTGTATTCCTGTTGCTTGAAACTAATTAATAGAGAAATTACTTTCAGGAGTGGGGATTGCCACTGACAAGACCTAAAATATGAAACTTGCTGAAGTAAGATTAGATAGGAAGCATCCAGAATCGAGCCCAGTCATTCTTATGAGAGTGAAGATATCATTTAAACTACCCTCTTCAGTTTCTTAGGAATTAAACTACGTGCTCTAGAAAATTTAATAGAAAAATGGCAGAAAAGGGGTGTGTGGGTGGCTCGGTTGTTTAAGCGTCCCACACTTGGTTTCTGCTCTGGTCATGATCTCAGTATTGTGAGACGGAGTCCCATGTCAGTCTCCATTCTCAACAAGGAAACTGCTTGAAATTCTCTCCCTCTCCCTTTTCCCCTCCGCCTGCTCGTGCTTGCATCCATGAGCTCCTACCCTTTCTCACTCTCTTTCAAATAAATAAATCTTTTTTTTTTTTAAAAGACAGAATAGTGGAGTATATTTGCATTTTCTACAGAAACTGTAACAAAGCCAGTCCTTCGAAAAACTGAAAAGGAGTAACAGCAAAACTGTATGTATTTCCTAGGAAAAAAGGTATTCTTCCATAGTGAAAGATCTCAGCACTGATGAGGTTTAAGCAATATTTACCTAAGGAAAACCTCACTGAAATCCAGAAATTTCCAGTTCTATTATAAATCCCTAAAACCAAAACAATAATTGGGAAAAAATGCAGGGAAATTACCTAAAATGCAGCCTCAAAGTGCCAAAGTTACAATAATAGGGGCACCACTCAAAAGTAAATTAGGAAAAAATGTCCCCTACCTTGTTTCCACCAGCCTATGCTTCTCTATCTATGCTCTGAAGCAGGAAACATTAATCAAAGATCAAATTTGATATGAAGAATTCATAGGCCTATTTCTAAGAATGAGAACTCATTCAGAGGTCATGCAGTCTTGTCCACATGCGTGAAGACAATGACTCCATTTGCTAACCGAGATCTCACTATGAAACTGAAGATCAGCCAAGTAGGGCTTGGACACAAATCTCGTGATCACTACATGGACCGGTGATTGATTAGAAAACAAGGCAATGTTCACCCATTCTCGTTTCCAGTAACCCGGAATGTACCACATAAATAACACATGAAATCCTAACTCAAAATCTTCTTAGGACTGACCTACAAAAACATGGAGAAAAGAAAGTCCCCCTAGCAGACAGAACTGGGGCAGCCAGATTGACTGACCCAGCCGGCTTTGCAGCACGTTCACACACCCAAGACGCCAGCTGAAGGAAAGACAGCGTTGTACATAGCTCCTAGGGTTAAGAGATGTACATAAATCCCTGAGGGCATGTTATTTACCCACAAAAGCAGAGTTTCCGTGAGGATTCCATTCCAGAAGCTGCAGTGTTTTCCCCAAACTCCAAACGCTTCAAAAGATACGCTGGAGTTTTATGATGATAATCGATTTGATACAAACCAGATCTAACTTTTTTCAGAATAATACTGGGGTGCCTGCGTGGCTCAGTGGGTTAAGCCTCTACCTTTGGCTCAGGTCATGATCTCAGGGTCCTGGAATCGAGTCCCACATCGGGCTCTCTGCTCAGCAGGGAGTCTGCTTCCCCCTCCCTCTCTCTGCCTGCCTCTTTGCCTACTTGTGCTCTCTGTCAAAAAAAAAAAAAAAAAAGAAAGAAAGAAAGAAAGAAAAGAGAAAAGAATAATATTATAAAATGTTAATGTTTTCACATTGTTAGTCATTTTTCTCTATGGCTTTCTTTATTGATTCTCCCCATTTCTCTGTGTCTTACTTGTGATTCTTAAATCATAGCAATGTTTATTACTTGGGCCTTTTATAATTTATACATGCTTGACACATCTGGTAATTATTTCAAATTTTTTTTAGCCATTTGGTGACATACTAGAAATGGAACATCATAATTAATCTTCAACCTATAAGTCTTGAGTTTTCAAAATCAGTGAAACTTCTCTGGGAGAGATATCTGAATTTCCCACCTTGGTCAAAATGTAAACTAGTGATGGAAAAGATTTGGCAGAGAATGAGAGTCCCTATGATCCAAATCATACTACTTAGGTCCTGAATCTTAGGCAAAGCACTTTGGCACATGTTCATCAGAAAAAGCGTGCAGATTGAGGAATCAGTCCTGAATGGCAGGTGGCTACTAGGTCTAAGAAGCATCAAACACAAGAAATAGTATCACAATTAACAAGTGAGGGCCGTCCTAAGGAGCGTGGATGGGACATTTGGTCTTTTCTACCTCTCTGAGGATGAATATTTGATATAGACATATTTGTTTGTTTTGTAGCCTCAGAGGACAGATAACTGTTTCCTGCCAAACTTTTAATGCTCTTATTTTTAGTATTTATGGTACCTACTTGAACAATGTGTTTTCACAGCGTGGCCATGAGAAGGAAGTCCTCAACCAGCTTGCATTCAGGAAATGAATAGTGAAGCCTGTATCTTAAAACCACTGTAATGTAAGAGTGTTTGTGGTGAGGCACAGGGCACTGGAGGAGCCAAGTAGACAAATAGTAACATCTGAGGTCCCTGTGTTGACCAGACATAGCTGCAGTTACCCTAGAAAGGTAGTGAGCTTGCTGATGGCATATTACATTTTATTAGGCTGTGGAAGGACATCCCAGGGCAAGAGTCAATAAGAAAGCAAGAAACATGGAGCTTTGAAAGATCAACAATGGCTGATACAGAATGGAGACATTCAATATAATGGTAAAATCATACCAGAAATAATGCTAACAGGGCAAGGTAACTTAAAGAACTACGTAATGTGGGGAAGAACAGAGGACCTAGAGCAGAGCCTCTGGGATGTCCATTAGAAAACTTAGTCAGAGGGGCACCTGGGTGGCTCAGTGGGTTAAGCCTCTGCCTCTGTTAAGCCTCTGTTAAGCCTCTGTCATGATCTCAGGGGCCTGGGATCGAGCCCTGAATTGGGCTCTCTACTCAGCAGGAAGCCTGCTTCCTCCTCTCTCTCTACCTGCCTCTCTGCCTACTTGTGATCTCTGTCTGTCAAATAAATAAATGAAATCTTTAAAAAAAAAAAAAAGTTAGAGTCAAAAAGAGAAATGGAAATAAAAGAATAAGGTGAGAGCAATTACATAGCAGAACAAAAGGATGATCCTCTCACTTACAGGAGAGGCAAGCAGGGCTGGTCTGTTTTGAGAGAGAATTATTCCCAGTCCGTCCTAAGATCCAAGTTCTCCCACTCAGGGACTAACTCTAAAAGTGAAAAACTAAAAATTTCACGAAGCCAAAACTCTCCTGGTGTCTTCTTCTGTTTCCTCTTTCAGGAGCGCACAGTTTTAAGAGAAGAAATGTAGCCAGAGCCAAGGGAGATGGGGAAAAAGTGGTTGTACCCTGTGTAATCCTCATTGATTGTGGAACATTGGGCTAATTCTGTGTGTCACAGAATCATAGTGATTCCGGTAGGAGATTTTCACAGCCTCATAAGAACTTAATAGTAATCAAAGAGGTTTTCCTTCTTCTGTTAAAAAAGAAAAAGTAGGGGGCTGAGAAATCAGGGGAAATTGTTCACCTGAGTGTCAGAAGGGACCAGTTTCCCATTAGCAGGCTAGTCCTGCTGGACCAGTTCATTAACCACGAATGCTTTGTTCCTTGGCGGAATGTTTTTCAGCCCTGATGAGCTTGGCTTTGAGTGCCTCCCAGGAGGAGGGGAGTCTAAGTGTTGGCAACACAGCAGGCTAAGCCTATGTGTTCTAAGGAGAGTGTACAGTCGCTAATAAAGTGTTTGGATTTTTCTTTTCTTCTTTTCAGGTGCAGAAAGCTCTGGGGACCCTGATGGGCTGCTTGACTATTTTGATCTCTGTCTAAATCTATGCAGTTTTTGTGCATCTAAAAATAGGTCTTCAAGAGAAAGCATCACTTGATATGTATTCAGAGAATGTAGGAGGAAAGGGAAGGCATTTTATCAAACAAGTTAAAAGTAAGTGCATCTGCAGTGACCTTATACCCCAAAGATACAGAATCATAGGGTCTAAAATCATTGAATGAGACCTCAAAAATCTAACCTCCCATTTCATTCATAGTCAACATCTCAGGAGGTAGCCTCCTCTTGAATATACAGAATGATAAAGGAGGGCCCACTTGTCAAGACTGCCTTTTCATTTTCGGCCGTTCCTAATTATTCCATCATCCAGCCACTGGTCTCAGTTCTGCCCTCTGGGGCGCATTAACACAAGTGTAATTCCTCAGCCGTATCTTTCATGGAATTTTGGGAAACACCATGTCGTCTTTCAACATTTTTCTTCAGACTAAATAATCTTAATTCTTTGGGCACTTCTTATATGAAATACTATATTATACGGTTTGAAGTCTTAGAAACGCTGTGCTACCCTATGAGGATGGTTTGGTTGCAGGTGACTGAAATCCGATGGAAACAAGTTAAGGCAACACAAGAAATGTATTATACAAGTACTGGGGTGTTTCCCCAAAAGCAACAATTTTGAATCAATTATCCTCTGGACATTCTTTTAACGGTGAAGAGTCTTTTTAAAATGTGATGTAAATAGCCTCAATAATTTCTGACCAGATTAAAGTATTTTATTAATTAACTCCTCTTTTCTAACCGGTCCATGTCGACTAATGCAGCAGCGAGAAGCCGACCATTCAGGTGGAGAGTGTTTATTTAGAGGTATTCTCTCACTGCCTGGGTGGACTAAGGGCATTAGCGAGTGGGGAGTCTGGGTACTAAATCTCTTCCCAAACAGACTGCTCTCTGCAATGAAAAATTATCCTGCCTGCCCAAAATAGCCCACAGAGAGCTATTAATATAGTCAAAATTTTAGGAAGCTACATCACAATTTCACATGAAATATTACTAACTCAAATTTCTATCTATTCTAAATTTTGCAGTTGAATTTTTTTTAAAGATTTTTATTTATTTATTGAAAGAGAGGCAGTGAGAGAGATCATGAGCGAGGAGAAGGTCAAAGGGAGAAGCAGACTCCCCGTGGAGCTGGGAGGCCGATGCGGGACTCGATCCAGGTACTCCGGGATCATGACCTGAGCCGAAGGCAGTCATCCAACCAACTGAGCCACCCAGGCGTCCCATGCAGTTGAATTTTTGAATCTGAATGCAGGCTTCATATTTATTTTAATGTAATTTACTCTCTCTCTTGTTTATCACACACTCCACACTATTACCTATTAGTACCACTTTAAAAAAAAAAAATCTTGAGTAAGCCATCGAGAGGCACTGAGTAAAGTAGTGGCAATATTATAGGCTGTAAATCAGACAGACAAGTGTTTAAGTACTGACTCTGCCACTTTTAAGATGAATAATGAGAGATAAATTAATTCATTTAGTATTGCCTTTGCCAATTGAGGCTATAATGGTTAGCTCATCATTTGGTTGTGAAAATAAAATGAGAGAAACTGGGGCAAAATTGCTCAGTGCATGGTGTCAGTTGTAGTTGTAGTTATTATTACAATTATTCACAAGTTTGATGGAAATGCCATATATAGACTCATTATGTACAGATACAGAGGTGATCGTGGACCTGTACCCTGTCCGCTGGAGGCCTCCATTTAGAATGATCTTATTCTGTTAATCGCCATCCCCAGAAGAGATCCTTAACATAACAGGCTGTAGTTATGCTGTCAATTATTTTTAGGATCTTAGGTCATAAATCGTCCATTGTGTAAGTTTTTTGAGCTTCAGTTCCATCTAAATCACCCTTTTTAGTCTTAAAAGAATCCCCTTACTAGAGAAGAAGTAAAATCTGTTTCAAGTAATCTAGGATTCACTATTTTTTCCAATGGAAAGCTAATTAGCAGAGTAAAGTTGCAAGGTTTTTTTTTTTTTAATCATTCTGTTCCAGCATATATTTTAAAATATTCACAGAAATCCTAAAATTTGGGCATGATTATAAACACTTCAAATGTAATCTTCAAATGCAATCATTTACATTCCCACATCAAAGTTTATTGACTAGGCAATTATCTGTGGATCCAAATAAATGATTAAATTCTCCCAAGCCCTGAGGCAACATAGATCATTGCTGGAGCACATGGTTCTCCTTTAGCTTAGGATCTAAATGAATGGGTATGGGTTTTTTTGAGGAAAAGAGACCTGTAAATGTTCCTCAGATTTAAGGAAAAATAAAACAAAGAAAACATTTAAAAATCCAAATGTATCTCTGTGTTCTGACTTGGCGTCTTTGAATCAACGAGAGAGCTTAATTTAGAAAAGCCATCAGGACAGTTTTTCTTTACCTTTCTGTAGATAAAAATGCCAAGCATGTAGCAATTATCACATCTTTTAGGAATGCCCCATTTGGGTCATGCAGAAATATGTGCTATTTCCTATGTCCTGAGAACAAATTATTATAGCAGTGCTCTGCATAAACAATGCTCGTTACTCTACGTGGGGGTATGATCCGGGCAGGAAGGAGGAAACACCAGGTGGAAACAGGGTATCCTGACACATTGCATGCTGTACACTTGCACGTTGTCCCCTTAAGGAGGGACTGATAATAGCCTAGATCCTGCAACTGTCTAGGAAAATACATGCCTAAGAGCGATGGATGCCCTCAGGTAATTTCATCACCTGCTCCTTCCATAGTAGTGCTACTCTCATCATTTATATTTTGTTGACTCCACCAAGCAACATATACTGAAAAACTCTCATGTGTTGGACTTCCGGGAAGGTACAGGGTTATAAAACCCAAAGAGTCACGTTCACCCACAGGATAGTGAGAAATTAAGGATTTCAGGATCTTCCATAGTAAAAAGCATACACATTGCCTCTAAGTCACATCAATTTATTCTTTCTGACATGTATGTTATTTTTTACATATAGAAAAATGTGTAAAGAGTGATATGGTATTGGAGCTGAAAGTGATGTTTTAAAAGTTAACTCAGCTATAGTTCATTCCTTTGAGATCCATAGTTAACTAATAATCATAAAGGGTCTATCTCTAAGTACTCCTGCTCCATTTATTCTCCCCACAAATCTATGACACAGATTGTTTTGATACCCTCTTAGTAGATAAAACAGAAAAACAAAACAAAAAAAAACTCCTCAGGTCAGCAAAGATCACACAGTAATATTTCTAGATGAGTAATTTTGATAGTGAAATACAAAATGATATTAAATATGTATATGCACACATATTTTTATAAATGTACATGTATAAATAAAAATATTTTCACTTGATGCCTTAAAACTTAGTTTTGAAATGTTATATGTATGTAAAATCTAAAATTCTGTTTGTATGCTTAGAAAATACTGATGAGGAACAGTAATTACAGTAGTAAGTGGCTGCATATGGTGTTTTAGAACTTTCAGGGTATTTTCACATGTATCATCATCTTAAATGCTAATAAAAACCAATACAAATACTAGTAATAATTACTATTATTTTAATGTCAACAATTTTGCTAGGCAATTAGGCATGTGTAAGTTAATAAAGCAGATTTTATTTTTACACTTTGTGAATGAGGAAATGAAGAACCTGGGATCTAAAATAAGTTGCCCAAAATAACAGGGCAAATAAGCAACAGGACTAGCCAGGCAGGGCTCAAACCCGAATTCTCTGGCTCGAAAGCATATGTGTTCTGAAGATACGTCTGAGGAGAAATTTGACATATTACAAACTTTATACCCTTGATCACCCTTCTCAGCTACCTTGAGATATATCTGAAATTTTCATGTGCCTGAAAAACAGCTGGTACCAAGCACTGAAATGTTGTTGAAAATTTTTCAAGCTCAACAGTGGCATGGGTTCTAGAAACAGCAGTTTCTGCCCCTACAGAGGCTTTAGTTCTGAACTTTTTGCTCAGGACTGGACACCGTAATGTTCTCAATCAGATTAACTGTCCGCATATGAAGCCAACCCAGAGCCCTACATCCTCCCAACCCCATGCTGCCTACATTTAGGAAGTAAATGATTTTTGCCCATTGTTTCTCTTGTGACATTAGATCACAGATTGTCGTACAAGCAACTGAAAGTACAACATGTTACTAGTTTGGATTTAGAAACCTTCGGTATATAAATACCGGAACATAGGTACTATCGAAGGAAGCTGGTCTATGTTTACCTTGTATTGACTAACAAAGACATTCCAGTGCTTGAAGCCACGTCTGGCCTCCGTAGTTTTTTTTAGTAGAATTGGATAACTCCCTAACGAGGTTAAGGAAGCACCTTAATCATGGCATAAATCATAGCAAAACTTAAATGTTGATTAACAAAACATCTATTATGGGCAAAGCCACATGCACGGCACTCATAATGTACGCTGAGCTATTTGCAAAGACAGGTTATTTGAACAAAGATTTCGGAAGAGCATTCTAACATCAGAGAAGAAAACAAATTGAAATAACATTTAGATAAGTACGTGGCCTGGCCTGCAAATTGAGCAGGGGTAGAGTAGCTGCACAGACTGCGGCTTCTGTAATCTGTGCTCTGCTTGGAACTGGGTCTGTATTTTGATGGCAAATTCAGAGGGAGAGAAGACAGAGTAACTGCAAGCTTGGCTTTTCTTTTCTAATAACCTTTGCTCCACTCTAGGATTTCTGACTTCTGTGGGGTGGTAGGGTTTTATATTTTACAGAGTGAGATCATTTAAAAAATACTGTTATGCATGCAGGCAATTAAGATTAAAGTCAACCTCCCTTCACACTCCCTAATAATATGCTTCTGTATCCGGAAGATAAGAACTTGAGAAATGGCTCACTGGGACAGGCCAACAGGCCTGGAGTCCAGGACCCCATCGCTGACAGCGATGGCAAAAGATTTTATAGGGGATTGCGTGGCCGCCCTCCATGACGTTAGCCTGAAGAAGCAGGAGATGTATATTAGGAACACCTGATGACCTTCACTAATCTGTTACGGGTTTAACATCTAAGGATTTATCTAGATGCTTCAGGAACTTCTACATTTATTTGGCCTCAGATGCCTTTGTTGTATTAGGCAGCCTTGGACTCCCAGCGTTAAACACCCTTTGTTTCAGGCCACCCTTTCACCGGCTGGTTGAACGAACATGGCAAATCCTTTTGCTTCTCAGGGCCTGACCTTGTTTGTCCATCAAAATGAAACAACAGCCACCCTGCCTATATAATCAAGTGTCAAACAGTTACTCCAAACACGTGAGAAAATTAACATGAAAATGCAATGATCCCAATGTAATAGTAATGTTCTAATTACCTCCCCGAATCCAGAAGCTGGTCCCGGGCTAACTGCAGACTACTCAGAGAACATTATCTGTATGTAAAATTGGGAGCTGTCCCTAAACTGTCCTTCTTGCAGGTCTTTAAGAAGGCAACATAAGAGCACTGTGGCATTTGGTCTTTGAATACACAACTGTTCATTTATTTCAACCAGGGAAGTATCCTTTCATGCTTGCCTTTCATTCCAAAAACCAAACTAACTCATTTAAAAACAAATAAGTACTATGTTAACATGCTGCTCCTCCGATGACAAGTAATTCTGACATTGTTTTATATACCTGCATATACTGCTGCTTTTTTTTTTTAAGATTTTATTTATTTATTTGACAGAGATCACAAGTGGGCAGAGAGGCAGGCAGAGAGAGAGGGGGAGGCAGGCTCCCTGCTGAGCAGAGATCCCGATGTGGGGCTCGATCCCAGAACCCTGAGATCATGACCTGAGCCAAAGGCAGAGGCTTTAACCCACTGAGCCACCCAGGTGCCCCTACTGCTGCTTTTTTAAAAATAGAACTCTCGTGGGTTTATTTACCCCTCAACCAATCCCAGCATTTGAGTAAATATTAACTGCTTCTTCCAGAAACCGTGTTATTTTCTACAAAGAGGAAATGAGAATTTTACTGTAAAAAACAGATCTGAGGAAGGAACACGTCAGTTTGTGAGCAAGAAGGATAAAGAGTAGAAAAAGTACACCCCTCAAAGAAGAATAAACGATTTGATCAATCTCCAAAGAATTCGCAGCGATTCAAGCCATTAATACAAATATTCTGAAGTTCAAATATATTGAACCAGTCAATGGTCTTTTGCCTTCTTCAAAGCAGTTCCCAATTTGTAATTTTCTATCAGTTATCTACACTTTACCATTTCTGACATGTACTGACCTTTCCATATTAATATGTTCCTTACTAGATTTACAATTTTGCTAATACAGCTGTCAGGAGAGCGTTGTTGTAAGATGTGAGGATGGGAGAGGTCAGCAGTTTCGGTAACACCCTTTTTAGTAAGATCATGAATTTATAAAGATTGCACAGAACTGTAGCCAACTTTCCGAGATCTTTTAAACTGGGATATGTAATAAGAGACAGTGGGACATTGCAAATAACGTATCTTCAGCTCAAAGAGCAGATTTAGGGAAAGGGGAAAATTGACCATTTCCAGGAAGGAGGAAGCCTCTTCTCTTTCAGAGAGCTAGTTCATTTTGAAAGAATAACTCTAGAAATTCCCTTTGTCCATGTTTATCTTCATCAAGACACTCTTTTGCAAGCATGGTATTTTGTTCCAAATGATTTCTTCTTAATCTCACTGTGCTAATGATCTTTCCCCTCCACGTTCATGGACACATTTATGAAGTAAACTCAGGAAGATAAGACTGGCATTCCTTTGAAGTCTGCACAATACGTAATGTGTTGTAAGTTTCACTGTCTTTAGCCATCCGGTGGGATGGGATGGGCCGACACACTGTGTCTGAGACAAGACATTCACAACTTGATAACTGCTTTTTCTCATCTTGTAATCATTAGCCAAGTCGCATTTTTCAGTGCCATCATTTCAGTTTCTTCGTTCATTTGAAGACCAAGTCACAAGAGCAACCTTATTTGTTTTTAATTGTTCTGCCCAGTCTCTAAAATATCTGTAATTGTTTCACATTTGAATCAAATTTATTAACAGACATATGGGTATAATAGAGAAATCACTCCAGCTGGTGAAGCCCTAAGCTAAACCCACAATAATCTGATCATTTGCGAATCATTGTCACTTGAATGTTTTCTTGGTACAGCTTAATTATGACTCAACTCAGTCCAGAGTACAAGGCACTTCCTGGGAAAAAGAGAAATTGAGAGCTCTCGCTAGGAATAGAGTAAGCTTTGTTATTCATGTAGATCTCTCCTGCACAACCAAACATCTGCTAATAAATTTGTTTCCAGTCTCCGGGATAGCTTTTACCTTCATCATTCAAACCTGGCATAAAATTTATGTCAACTGAGAATTCATGTTATTTACTCATTGCTAACTATTGCGATCTCATTAAAATTTTAGCCTGCAATACCCTCTGGAAAATTAGAAATGTTTATAAAAATAAGTGCACAAATAAGAGAGAGAGACATTTTGCCTTCTTTCCCAGAAGCTCTTTGACAGGTGGTCACCTTGAAATTATGCTGTGATAATACAGCCAGTTTTTAAAAAATGATCTTGATATAGAGGGTAATCAAGAGCTCTTGGGAGCCACCTCTGCATTTTTCCAAGCAATCTTTTCTGCAGTTTAAATGTGTTCATACAAATCTTAAATGACATATAAAGCAATTTTTCCCTTCAAACTATGTAGATCAGTCATAGCATTATAATTAAATGTCACAGAATGGCAAATAATTATCTTACTTAAATGGTTAATATAAGAAAAATCCATCAACTATCAGTCCTGAATATGTAAACATAGTACTTGTTGCTCTATTGATATAATTAAACTTAAAAGCAGATTTTATTTATGTGGCCCCATCTGCCCCTGGCCAATCATGTTTTGAGACTTGGTATTTGACTAAAGGTCACTGAGTCCACAGGACTAACTCCACCTTAACCTACCCCTACTTGGAAGACTATTCAAATATAAAAATCTCAAGTCCCTACTTGCCAAAAAGAGTATTGGGCCCAACTTTTTCTGTGTGACTGACCTAGTTAATTTATGATTAGCAACAGCTTCCTCGCCACTGCCTGTCTTTCTCTTCCAAATGTTTTTTCCCACCTTGGCAGATTCTTGGAACTTGCTTTGCTAACAGAGGCCGTGCTCACCTCTTCCAGGGGATGAGGACTAAACTAATCTTAAAACTCACTGACAGTTAAAAACGAACAAACAAACAAATGACAAATAAGCAACTGCACAGTTTCTATCTTCCAGAATTTTCCTTAATTCTGCAAAGGCCCATTGAAAAATCCAGTAATTGCAATACAGTGGGGTAGCACACTGTCAAATCCATCTCTCAGCATCCTCTTCTCCTTTATTATACGGGGGACCATCGTTATCCAATTCTTCTGCTCAAAGTGGCTGCTTTACTCTCCAAGAGCCTACACTTCTGGAAAGAAATGAGGAGTTTGAGAAGAGGTCTCTGCAGTCTCACTCATATCCATTTCTCCTCTGACAGGGCGTCAAGCCCTTCTTTCTGCAACCCTGATGGCCAGGTCATGCCAGGGGCATCCAGTGTAAATGTGGGGCAGAGATAGCAATTAGACAACAGGGCACAGTGGAATGGGTATGGTACTAACTTCCTACACAGTCCATTCCTCTGATCTCCTTGCTGCTGTATCCATGGGAGCAAAGATCAGCAAATGAAAGCCACAAGAAAACAAATAACAATATTACTCAGAGGAAGAAAAGACCATGTTCTCCCTTAGTTATTCCTGTTGAAGAGTTTGTATCAATCCACAGGGGAAGAAAGACTGAACGTTAAAACCTGAACCACACTCTTACAAACATGTACAATGTATGTGTTACAGATATATTAAACAAGCAAGCCTTCTGGGTATAAGAATGAAACAATGTTTTGTTTTGTTTTGTTTTGTTTTTTTCCCCTCAACAACTCTTTAAATTGTGTTTAGTGGGAAAAGTTTCTCCCCTACCCCTGGAAGAAAACTCCCATGGACCCATAACTTTCCAATCAATCTTAGGCAGCAAGATGTCCTGTGGTTTAATCATAATGCAATCACAATACAGTCACCAAATATATCTAGTCTTAAAATTCTAAACTTGGTTTGAAGTTAAATCTTTTCCTATACTCTATTTGAACTTGTATTAAGCAGTAGGTCAGGAAAGAGTGCTGCAATCCTCTCTTTTCCTACCTTATGCTTCAACCCCTCTTTCTCATCCTACCCATCAGGGTGTTTGATCACATTCCACTGGGTATGAATGGGGAGAGAGAAAAGGGAAAAGTAGAAAAAATCTTACTTGATGAGTATTTTGTTGAGTTTGTACTCCCCAGACCCGGCACGTACTTAAAGCTGACTACATGTTTTGGTGGGTGATTTTATTGGGTTGTTTTTGGTTTGTTTGTTTGTTTGTTTGAGATCTCTTACCTGAAGCTCCTTGGTACAGTTAAGACAGGCTATTTTATCTGGCCTATAGAACCAGAATTTTCTCTTTTTGCTAAGGTTTCTTTGTTCCTATAGGCAGCACTGCTGGACAAGGCTAAGAAAAACCCCATAATATTTCTCTGTTTGCCTCTCTCTCACCATGTGTATGTGCCTGTGTGTGTGTGTGTGTGTGTGTGTGTGTGGCATGGCCCATATTGTTCACAGAACGCATACATGTATTATTACTTTAAACAGACTCAGAGTGCACGCCACGCTCTGCACAATAGCACCCTTTATCATCATTCCTACCTCAAACACAACTAATCAGGTCACATGTTCTAAGAAGGAGTCAAACACTGATCCAGTAGGATGGAAGTTCTCCTAGGAATCCTGGTAAAGTCTCTCATGAAACTTGAGGTACGTGGAAGTCACAGCACAGCTCTTCCCAAACAAATTCTCCTCACATCCTTTTTACTCTCCAAAATCCCAATCTTTTTATACCCTTATTTTAGATATCTGGTTCTGTGTCAGAATCCCCAAGACTATACGTTTGGACACAATGATTCACTTGAAGGACTCTCTCTAAGTTCTTATACTCATGGTTACACTTTATTACAGAAAAAGGATACAGATCCAAATCAGCCAAGGGAAAAAATATGTAGACGAAGACCAGGAGAAACCTAGAGCCTCCAAGTGTCCTCTCCCAGGAAAGTTGCAGTCAGAGAATTAAATTATAATTATTTAATAATACTGAAATATTAAATAATTTAAAAAGAAAAGCTCTCTCCTTGAGTGTGACTCTAAGGAAAGAAATTAGACAGTAGCTAGAAAGAAAAGGGAATATCTACTTGAAGAGAAGAGAGAGAACAATAAAGGAAATAAGGGTGAATTGCTGAAGCAACGTGCCTGAGTAGACAGGGGAATAGATTCTATTAACCACGTGGAGGGGTTAACCTTAGCTAAAAGTAAAGATAGTTCATCCATAGTTGATTAATTTGGGATCCCCTAAAGACAGAGCCAAAGACAAGAACTTCATGCAGGTAGTTTATTTGTTGAGAATGCTAAGAAGCACCAGTAAAGAATTAAGAACGCTGAAACAAGGAAGGTTTTTAAAAATCCAATGTAGGGGCGCCTGGGTGGCTCAGTGGGTTAAGCCTCTGCCTTCGGCTCAGGTCATGGTCTCAGGGTCCTGGGATCGAGCCCCACATTGGGCTCTCTGCTCAGCAGAGAGCCTGCTTCCCTTCCTCTGTCTCTCTGCCTGCCTCTCTGCCTACTTGTGATCTCTGTCTGTCAAATAACTAAATAAAATCTTTAAAAAAAAATCCAATGTAAATAGTGTGTTATTAACTCAAGTTACCAATTTGAGAAATGGGAGCTGGGTCTCTCTAAGGACCTTCTAAAGATGCATGGAAAATGGACATCAAAGGTGTCCCACTCAAGAACAGGAAAGCTGGGACATCCCATTGGATGGTTGAGGGTTGTTGGCTGAGGGTTACTCTTCTGAGAATTAACTCTTCTGTACACCTTGTATTGAAGGGGGTAGTACACAGAGGGGCTAGAAATTTTAATTTGGAAAGAATATGAAGGGCAGTTTAAAAAGTAGTACAAGTGGATAAAATTATTATAAGAAATTGGAACCATACGACATAGTTCAAAGAGTGGATGCTTATAATGGAGATTATGAACATGTTGCCATTGCTAGTAAGGGAAAGGACTATGGTAGTTTCCATGAAATTAGAGGCCAAAGAATGCTGGGAGACCAGACCACTGAAGCAGAGGTCAAACTGAGAATTCAGTCTATGGAATGAAATATGTAAAATATGAAATTCATGTGAAATATGAAATCTCAAAAGTTTAACACAGAGGTCATGTTGGAAAGACATGAGCCAGGAACTAAACTCTTCAAATAAATTAAAAGAGTGCCCTAGGAGTTGGCAGATGCTTATAGCAAAAAAAGGATAGGATACAAATATATGCCCAAAGGCTCAAACATTTTTAGAATTACATGAGTAATAAAAAAAAAAAGTAACATTTGTATTGGTTTTATTATTGTTTTTATTTTTTTTAATTGTCTACAATAAACACCACAATTTCCTGGACCTAGAGGACACTGCACACCCACTTACCTTGGTGCATTTCGGAATGTGTGCAATATATGTTGATGACAAGAGATTTTTTAAATTTGAATGATCCTAAGGGTAGGGAGATTTTCCAGAAGTAGCAGTAAGGACTGAAAACAAACAAAGAACAAACAAACAAAAAATCTCTGTCACCCTTAAGCACAACAGTATGAAACATATAGGAGAGATCATTTGAGGGGACTTCACAGAGGCAGTGTTCCAGGGACCAGACAGGAAAAAGAGCTGAAGCAATAATTACTGATTGTTCCTTCATGAGAGCAAGGTGGGTTATTTTAGGTGTTGGGAATATGGAGGACATCCATATGGAGGATTTCAAAGGGTTTCACAGGACTCACTGTCTCCAAGTGTCAGCTAGGTGTTAGCATGGAAGAAGAATGTGAAGAGAACATATGGAGAAACTGTTAAAGATTTGGGGGATTTCACTAATTACTGACTGACTTCCAGAGTGAGGTTGTTTGGGGAGCTAAAAAGGGTGGTTATGGAATTGCTAAAGGGACTGTCAAGAGTCAGATTAGAATTAAATCTGGATGATATGGAACTATTAAATCATTAAATAAATCTAAAACCATTAAAGAAATAGAATCAATAACTTAAAATAACCAAAAAACAACAAGAACAAATCAAGTCCAGGTTTAGATGTCAGTTCTGCTCATCTTTCAAGAACCAAACACCATTCCAAAGAGCCAAAAAAGAACCCCCCCTACAAAGTCTATATGAATACCATACTAGAAAGAAAAATACCATAAATCTCACTTCCCAGACTAGATGAAAAAAAATCCTATAATAAAATTAGTAAACTGCATCTATCAATTATTTTTTAAATTACAAGCCAGCAGTTTATCAAAGGAATGCAAGAAAGGTTAATGACATGAAACTTATTCACCATGTTAATAAAGGAGAAAAATAAAAAGCTTATAATCATCTCAATGGATGCCCAACATTTTGATAAAATTCAACATCCTTTTATGATTAAAAAATAGCAAACTAGGAATAGAATGGAAATTCTTTAATCTGAAAAAGGTTATCAAAAGCCTACAGCAACTTTTATTCTTAATGCTACATCATTACATGCATAACAAGTATGAGGATAAGCACAACTCTTTCGATGCAATCACCAAACGATTTAATTTTGTTTTATAATTATCTCTTGGCCCTTTACTCTTTCATGTGAATTTTAGACTCAGTTTTTTGAGTTTAGATTTTTTTTAATCGCATTAGACATTTAAAATGGAATTGTATTGATTATATAGATTTATTTAAGAATTGTAATCTCTGTAATATTTCTTATATCTAAATATGAATAGGAAAAATCTTTTTCTGGATCTTCTGTTAGATCCTAAAATAATATTATATTTTAAAGCTTTTAATCAATATTTACTAGATTTATTCTTATGCATGGCACTTAATTGGTTTTGTTGCTATTATAAATGAAATATTTATCAAAATTCCATTTTTAATTTCTTGTTGTTGGGTATAAAAAATTGATTTTTTTTAAATACTGGTTTGTTTCTAGCAAAACTTCTAAGCTTTATTAATTCAAATGGTTGTCTACAGATTATCTAAATTTTTTGTTCAGACTATCCTAACATCTGTGTATCAGGAAGGGCTTTGTTTCTTCCTTCTCAATCCAGACCTTTCTTTCTTTTCCTGACCTTACTATATCTATCTAATAATTGTAAAGTAGGACCAATTCTAGTGGTCAGTCTTTCTTGTTGCTATTTGTCATGGATATCTGTCATTATTTTGGCCTACTAGCACCCTTCCTATGAAAAATCTTAGTGAGAGACAAAGAATCCCCTCAAAATTGAAAGCTAAGAATGAGTCCTCTACACGAGAGCAGAAATTCCTCAATCAAACAAAACTTCAGCCAACTTTAATGAATCAGCTAAGAACGAGCAGCAGTGGGAGCATCGGCACACTCTTTTTGTGGTCCTGGCGGTGATAGCAGCTGCGGAACTGAGTCTGCGGAGTAGAAGTGATCATGGAGCGGATAGCAGGGGTTCTGTAACACTGAGTTCCTGGGGCACAATGGGAAGCTAAGCAAACTGGAAGCGTTTGGCTCTTAACCATCCAGTGGAGCAATGTGGTAGCAGCCACTGCTTTCTGTGGCCTGGCCAGGAACCTGAGTCTCAGAATGAGCCAATAATTTTATTAGTTTTATAATAATATTTTTTTTAAGATTTTATTTATTTATTTGAGAGAGAGAGAGAAAAAAACACATGAGCAGGGAGAGGTGCAGAGGGAGAATCAGGCTCCTGTTGAGCAGGGAAGCACAATATGGAGCTTGATCCCAGGACCCCAGGATCATGACCTGAGCCAAAGGCAGACGTTTAACCGACTGAAACACCAGGTGCTCCCCCCCACTTTTTTTTTTTTTAATGATTTAAAGATTTTATTTGTGATAATCTTTTCAAAAACTAATTTTCTGTTTAAAGGCCAAGAGTTCTTAACAACCCTAAATAAAAACTAGATTTATACAAATTCCCTTTTCTTCCAAATTTGAAAACAGGTTTGTTTTTGTTTTTAAATCATAAATCACTGACAAATTTTTTAAATTGTTTATGTGTCTCTTTGCATGCCTATGTTATTTTCTCCTCAATACATTATGGTGAAGCAAAAAAACAAAAAAGTTTCCTTTTTTTTTTTTAAAGATTTATTTATTTGAAACAGAGAGAGAGAGAGAGAGGGTATGTGAGTGGGGGACGGGAGTAGGAGAGAATCTTCAAGCAGACTCTGTGCTAAGCACAGAGCCCCACTTGGGGTTCCATCTCACGATCCAGAGATCATGACTTGATCAAAAACAGAGAGTCAGACACACCCAACCCCTTCAGACACCCAGGCAGCCTGAAAGAAGAGAGTTCTAATTAATATTAAAATGTCTGCATTTCTGGGAAAATCTTTCATGGTTATGATGTTTTGTTTTAGTTTGTCTTGCATTTAATTTTAGTTATACATGGCAGATTCAGTTTCCCTTTGAAGTACTTAGAATGTTTCTATATTCATAAAGGAAGATTGATCTATAACTTTTTGTTTTGTTGTCTTCATCTAGGATAAGTTTCAAAGTTATATTGCCTCACAAAATAACCTGGAGACATTCCCTTCTATCTCTATTCTCCAAAGTGATTTATGTACGAAATAAAAATATTTTTTCTTATAAGTTTATTTACAACTATGAAATCATCTTTTCCTAAGGCGGATTTTTTTCCCAACTTCCTTGACAATGATAATATTCATTTTTTCTCTACAGCTAAATTAAATTAAAGAAGGTACAGACATTCCCTCCCCCTGCATCCAGGTATAGCCTTGCCCCTCCCCACCAGACTCACATAGCCTCTTCCATCATCAACGTTCCCTTCCATTAGTGTTACAACTGATGAGCCTACATTGACACATTATTATCACCCAAAGTCCATAGTTTACCTTAGACATTGCAGTTCACTGTTGGTGTTGTGCATTCCATGGGTTTGGGCAAAGGTATAATGGTGCGTATCTACTGTTATAGTTTCATACAGAGTATTTTTACTGCCCAAAAAATCCCCTGTACTCCATCTATTCATCTCTTTTCCCTCAATTCCTGGCCACTACCACCATTGTTTTTTTGCTGTCTCCATAGTTTTGTCTTTTTCAAAATGTCATATAGCTGGAATCACAGAGTATGTAGCCTTTCAAGACTGACTTCTTTGACTTAATAATATGTCCATATCATATCATAACCTCTTGGCTCATTTATTTTTGGTGCTGAATAATACTCCATTGTTTGTAATTCTAAAGTTTATTCATTTGCTTATTAAAGGACATTACCTAGTTGCTTCAATGTTTTGGCAATTATGAATAAAGTTGCTATAAACATCTATGTGCTGGTTTTTTGGGTAGGCATAAGTTTTTTGGTTTTTTTTTAAGATTTTATTTATTTGTCACAGAGAGAGAGAAAGAGAGAGAGAGAACACAAGCAAGGGTAGGTGCAAAGGAAGAGGGAGAAGTAGGCTCCAGCTGAGCAGGGAGCCTGATGTGGGACTCGGTCCTAGGACCCTGGGATCATGACCTGAGCCAAAGGCAGCCACTTAACCAACTGAGCCACCCAGGCACCCACTAAGTTTAAATTTCTTTGGATAAATACTGAGGAGTTTGATTTTCTGGATCATATGGTAAAAGTATGTTTAGTTTTTATGAAAACTGTGAAACTGCCTTCTAAAGTGGCCATACCATTTCATGTTCTCACCAGCAATGAATGAAAATCAGCATTTAATATTATCTGTGTTCCAGATTTTGGTCATTCTAATAGGTGTGTAGTGACACCTCCTTGTTTCAACTTGCATTTCCCTGATGGCATAGGATATGGCGCATCTTTTCAGATGCTTATTTGCTATCTGTGTATCTTCTTTGGTGAGGGGCCTCTCAGATCTTTGGCCTACTTTTTAACCAGGTTGTTTTCTTATTGTTGAGTTTTAATTGTTCTTTGTATGTTATACAACAATCCTTTAAAGGATGTGCCTTGGGGCACCTGGGTCCTGGGTGGCTCAGTCGGTTAAGCAGCTATCTTCGGGTCAGGACATGATCCCAGGGTTCTGGGATCAAGCCCCACATTTGGCTCCTGGCTCAGGAGGGAGCCTGCTTCTCTCTCTTCTTCTGCTGTTCCTTCTGCTTGTGCTCCCTCTTCTGTCAAATAAATAAATAAATAAATAATCTTTAAAAAAACAAAAAATAAAAATAAAAGATGTGCCTTTTGCAAATATTTTCTCCTAGTCTGTGACTTGTCCTCTGTTCTCTCTCTCTGTGTATCTTCTTTGGTGAGGGGCCTCTCAGATCTTTGGCCTACTTTTTAACCAGGTTGTTTTCTTATTGTTGAGTTTTAATTGTTCTTTGTATGTTATACAACAATCCTTTAAAGGATGTGCCTTGGGGCACCTGGGTCCTGGGTGGCTCAGTCGGTTAAGCAGCTATCTTCGGGTCAGGACATGATCCCAGGGTTCTGGGATCAAGCCCCACATTTGGCTCCTGGCTCAGGAGGGAGCCTGCTTCTCTCTCTTCTTCTGCTGTTCCTTCTGCTTGTGCTCCCTCTTCTGTCAAATAAATAAATAAATAAATAATCTTTAAAAAAACAAAAAATAAAAATAAAAGATGTGCCTTTTGCAAATATTTTCTCCTAGTCTGTGACTTGTCCTCTGTTCTCTCTCT